>NC_133296.1:14764129-15019099 GCF_005239225.2 Populus alba | reverse complement strand
ACTAGAATATTAATGACTTTACCACAAACTCGATCCCAACCTTCAAGCCCAAGGGAAAAAATAGGACCTCATCACGAGGGAAACCTCTTTCCTCTAAATAATTTCTACCGTTCTTGATCAAGCTCTCTCCTTCCCACCGGTGTAGTGTGCCAACATCACTAAATCCATTACCATTGTTATCATAATATTATTTTCTACCATCAATGATTTGTGGTGTAGCAACTATAGGAGAATGTGCTTCTAACTCATTAAGTTAGAAGTTCAATTCTCACCATCGAAATGTTCTTTTTCTTCGTGTAATATTGCATATTGATTGTTAATAGATTCAAAGAGTCTGGTTCTTGGAATCGATCCAAGGCCAGGCGTGATCGGGCGCTGAGTGGTGGATCGAGTCTCGCTTACGTAAGGACTAATCCAGAAAATACCTCCTTTACTATAAAACATATATATAATCATCTAGTTTCTATAGATTACAACCACAAGCGACCATCATAATCAATAATATATTATAAGGCTTTAAGAATCTATGAATACAGTTTTAGGGAAAGGCGTTACATGGGTCGGATTGTTATGCCTAATATTATTATTGACTGCTGCATCGCAGGCGTACGTAGTTTTCTTATTTAAGATATTATTCTGACTATAACAAATTGATATTTCACTCTGGATAAGCCTCGATAATAGATTCCAAAGCTGGGATCTTGATGATTTTATAGCGGGAGAAGCCTCCTTCCTCTAATAATTTCTTCCATTCTTGCTCAGTTCTCTCCTTCCCACAAGTGAGTGCAAACATCACTAAATCCATTGCCATTCTTATATCATCAAATTTATCACAATGATCATCTGTTTTTAGAACTATATCAGCTATGATAAGCTTTCCAGTTTTTTCAGGTATTGCTATCTTGCAATTTCTCAAAATTTCAACGCATGATTCATCGTTCCAATCATGCAATATCCGCTGCAAAAATACAAAAAAAGAGAAAGAATAAGCATATGTAAAATTCATGCTCAAGAAAAGGATATCTATCGTTGTTTTTTTGATGAATTATCTCTCGTTATATTAATTTGAGCCCCAATAAAATTTCTAACAGAGCACTGACCTTCATGAAAATTGCATCAGCATTAGGAATAGCGTCTAACATATTTCCTGCAACATGGGAAACTCCTTCATATTTTGGTGCTGTTGCTACAACATGTGGCAGATCCAAGTTTATTCCTTTAATGTGTGGGTAGGCCCTGACAATTGCATCAGCATTAGGAATAGCGTCAAACATATTTCTGCAACATATTTTGGTGCTGTTGCTACAACATGTGGCAGATCCAAGTTTATTCTTTAATGTGTGGGTAGGCCCTGACAATCTCTGCTACGTGTCCTCCAATACACCAGCAGCATCCACCAATGATCTAATATTGTTGAAACCATCTTTGTAATGTGATAAAATTGCCCTCATCACGATCTTTGATGTGCATGCCATGCCCTCATTGAAAATCCCGTTGACCTCAGGATTTCGAGAAGCAAGATCCCACAGTTCACAGCCATGAGCCTTCGAGAAAGCGGTTCCACCTTCTTTGATACATTGGCTCAAGCAACGCCACGGTGCTACGAAGCATGGATTGTTTTGCATGCTTATTATAGAAACGACGCTTCGTTCAGAGTCATGCATTATCAATCTTGATATTTGGATTCAGCCCAAAGAGTGTTTTCTCCTCCATCTGATGGGGGGTGTGCAGTAAAAAATTTCTTTTCTGACCAAATATCTCATGATACGAGCAACATAAGAAATGTCCGTGCTAGGTGAGTTAATGCCTGAAATTATGAAGGATACAAAGAAAGAAAATATGTATATTGCAACTTATATACAACAGATTTCTTTTTCGAATTAATACTATATATCTTGCGCTTTGGTGAGGCTAGGGATACCAATATAATATTAAAATATTTCTTCATGGGTTCCTTTAGTTTAAGAAGTTGTATGAAGAACTTATGCCATGCATCAAACAACAACTTAGGCGAATCACTTGTGGTGGGTATATTGACTAACTACTATGTCAAAATTCAAGATCTATATGAGTAGAGACTTTTGATGAGTTTGGCATGTTACAGCAAGAGAAATCACAAGAGAATGAAAAACAGTCGGTGATGCACAACAGGTGAAGTTTAAGACTTCAACCATTCCTATAAAAACTGTTCAGACAACCCTTACTAAAGGAGATTCAGATTTAGATGAAGAGGATGCAAAAACTCCAGCAACCACATAACAAGAATCCATTGCAACGAGTAAACCAAAACAAGTTATTAAGAAACCTACTCGGTATTGTAATATGGTGGCTTATGCGCTTCCAGTGATTGATGATGGAATCCCTTACACCTACAAAGAAGCAGTATAGAGTATAGAAAGTGCAAAATGGAAAGAGGCAATGGATGAACAGATGAAATCTCTCTACAAGAATCAAACTTGGGATTTGGTACAAGTCCCTAAGGAAAAAAAGACAATTGGTTGCAAGTGGGTATATGCCAAGAAGGAAGGTAATCCTGGAAAAGACAACATTCGTTTCAAAGCAAGATTAGTAGCAAAAGGCTATGCTCAGAAGGGGTGGATAGATTATAATGAGGTATTCTTTCCAATTGTTAAGCATTCATCAATCCGTATTCTGCTAGCCTTGGTTGCACAGTTTGATTTGGAATTGGCCCAACTTGATGTGAAAAACTACCTTTCCTACATGGGGATTTGGAAGAGGAAAACATGTCTCAGCCAGATGGTTTCAAAGTCATTGGGAAAGAGAATTGGGCTTGTAAACTGAAGAAGTCATTGTATGGATTGAAACAATCTCCTCGCCAATGGTTATAAGCGATTTGATAAGTTCATGACAGGAACATGGATACACACGGAGTCAGTTTGACAACTATGTATATTTTTCGCAAACTTCTTGACGGTTCTTTCATCTATTTACTCTTATATGTGGATGATATGTTGATTGCATTGAAGAGCAAGATGGAGATTGATAGACTGAAAGCTCAACTGAAAACTAAGTTTAAAATGAAAGACCTTGGAGAAGCTAAGAAGATTCTTGGCATGGAGATTCAGAGAGATAGAAGAAAAGGCACAGTCTGTTTGACACAAACCCAATACTTGAAGAAAATTCTACAGAGATTTGGGATAGATGGTAAGATCAAGCCTGTAAGCGCACCTTTAGCTCCTCATTTTAAACTAAGTGCTTCAATGTCTCCACGCACAGAGGAAAAGTGCAAACATATGGCTCAAATTCCTTATGCAAATGCACTTGGTGCATTAATGTATGCAATGGTTTGTACAAGACCAGATATTTTACATGTTGTCAGTATGGTGAGTGGGTATATGCATGATCTAGGAAAGGGTCATTGGCAGACAGTTAAATGGATTCTACCGGTACATTCATGGCACAACTGATATTGGTTTGAAGTTTGAGAGGGATGATAGACTCGGACAAAATTTAGTTGGTTATGTGAACTCGGACTATGCTAGTGACTTAGAGAAGCGTCGTTCCACAATAGGCTGTGTGTTTACACTCGTTAAAGGGCTTGTAAATTGGAGGTCAACGTTACAATCAATAGTAGCTTTGTCAACAACTAAGGCAGAGTACATGGAAGTAACGAAAGCTTTCAAGGAAGCTATTTGGTTACATGGGTTGATTGAAGATTTGGGAATTGTTCAAGAGCACGTGGATGTCCATTGTGATAGTCAAAGTGCTATTTGTCTTGCAAAGAATCAGGTTCATCATTCCTGCACCAAGCACATCGATGTTTGATTTCATTTTGTTCGAGAAATTATGGATGAAGGGGATATTCTGCTACAAAAGATTGGAATCACAGATAATCGAGCTGACATGCTCACAAAATGTGTCTCAATGATCAAGTTCCAACATTGTTTGGACTTGGTCAACATCTCTCGGTGTTAAGCACCTTCAGGGTGCAACGCCATATGGCGCATTAGAAGCAGTATTGATTGATCATGAGGATTGGATGGAAAAATCTTGCCAAGGTGAAGATTTGTGGAAATTTGTCCAGATTTTTCATGATAATTATCGCACATCGCCACGCGGCATCTGTTGGTGATTTTTCATTTCATTTGATTGATTCGTTAGGAGTCACCACCTAGTATTTAATTGAGGGCTACTAGGAAACCCGAGTTTACTGGTCTCGTCAGAGATTCACGAGTAAGGAATTGGTTGTGGTTAGAGAAGGTATTAGCACCCCTAACGCACCCTACCTGAGGTAAGCTGCTTCATGGCTTTGATGTGATAAAGAAGTTTTAAAAATTATGTTCTTTCATCGGATATTAGAAATATAACTTACGTGTAAGTTCATAATCCTTAACCGTGAGCAAATCCAAATATTAAATTCTTCTTTATTCTTGCAATTTTATCATAAAAAAAACATTCATAAACAAAATACAAACCACACATTCACTTTCATTATACTTTTTTTTCTTCTTTTTTTCTTTTCTTTTCTTTTCTTTTTTGTTACATCCACACTACAAATTATAAAAAGTCAAAACTAAACAAAAAAACAAATACATTAAACAATTTTAAAATGAAAAAAATAGCCCCAAAACAATCTGAAATCCTTCTGCAAGCCGGAACGGTGTTAAGCAAGGTTTCTGGGTGCAGGAACAGTGGCGGCACGTCTTTACCACACGCCACTGCCAACCCATGCGCCGACGCATTAAAAATCCGAGAAAGTAAAGGGATCTGGAACAGCTTCCTCCATTATTCCCTTCCTTGCCGACGGTGACTTGTACAAACAGTAAATCGCAACCAATTGATTTTAGTTTTTATTTCCTTTGTTTGTTTTTCAGATCTGCTTCGATTTTCTTTCTTAGATCGGTCCCGTTTCTCTGCCTTCTCCCTTCTTTGTTTCAGGTGGCCGGCTGTGTGACCAAGAGGTCGGCGGCGACAGAGCTTCTGTGGTCTAACTGGCGGAGATGGAGGAGAAAGGAGTGTTGTCAAGTCGCCGGTTTTGATTGGAAATGGGGTTGGATTTGCGAGCATTGCTAGAGGAAGAAGGCGAACCGATCCGAGTCTGTGGGCGCCACCGTGCTCGGGCTGCTGCTGGAGGCCGGTCTGTGTGGCTGGAGCTGAAGGGAACTGAAAGAGAAAAAGGACACTGCTGAGAGGATGCTTCAGTGTTGCTGGAGATGAAGAGATCATGGAAGATTGGTCTGGGTTATGTGGGAGAAATACAGAGGATCCGATAAGGAGGGAAGGTCGATGGAAGTGGGGTCTTCGGGTGGCTGGTTTGAGGGAGGTGGCGGTCAACTTCAAAGATGGAGTGGGAGGAGACCATAGAACCAGCTAGGAGAGGAAAGGTTCGGTGAGGGGAGGGGCGACTGTGTTTGGGATGAGGGAGCTCAGCTCTTGGCTGGTGAGAAGAAGGGAAATGGTGATGAACAAGGGGCGGTGGCTTGGAGAAGAGATAGATTTAGGGTTTTCCTTTTTGGTTTTTTTTTTTTTACTCTCCAAACTGCCCCCCTCCCCTTTGTGAATTTTCTCCCCCTTTAGAAAAATTTTTTTTACTTATATTTATAGGTAAAATGTTGCTTGGTCCTCAAAATTGATCCCTCAACCTTCTTTTTTTATATAAATTTTGATTTTTCTTGTTTTCTTCTTGTCTTTTTGAAAACAAGCAATATCAGCGTTGACTTAATGAGAAAAATCAAGGATTTTAAAAATGACGTGTGAAAAGTCGAACGCGTTCGAAAGACCTTTGAAAATTAAATTTCTGTTTTAGATAACGTTGAAAATACTAAAAACGATGCAAATATATTAAAAATATATTTTTTTGGATTTTTGTTGTTTTTCATTATTTTTGGAGTTTTTTAAAATTTTTATTAAATAGATGAGTCAAAAATTAGGTAACAAACAATAATTATGTCAACCTCCAACTACCAACCATATAATTATGTCAACCCCCAACTGCCAACCAACCTCCAGCCACTATTATAATGACTCTTTATAAATAGAAGACTTCCTTCATTGTTAAAACCAGATGAGAGAGTGAGATCAATAGAGAGAGGAAGACAGTGAAACTGTGAGAGTGAGAAAGAGTAGATTTGAGAGAAACAGAGTGTAAGAGTGAAACATTGGGTTTTGTAGGTTGTACTAGGTTGAATTGAGTATTTGTATCATTCCTCTAATAATATACAATCTGTTGCCTCTGTAGACATACCCGGCTTTGGAGAACCATGTAAATTTGCTTTTTTGTGTTTTATTTGTGTCTGCTTTCAGTCGAGTATACACAACATTCTTCTCCTTAAGCAAGAGGTCATTTTCCATGGGGTTGACTAGATTAATTAATTAAATGAACAGAAAAAACATTTATCATTGATACAGCTCAACGCAATTGGATATATATAACTTCTTTGGGACCATTTATGGAGTAAGGTGACTTTTTTTTGGTTTAGCACATGTATGTATGTATGTATGTATATAATGTCTTTGGGACCATTTATGGAGTAAGGTGCACTATTTTTTTGTTTAGCACATGTAACTATACCTTAAGCAAATATTTTTTTATAAAATCTATGGAAATTGTAGGAGCAAAATCACAAGACAAGTTGCTGAGGCCGGCTAACGGGTCATTTTCCATGGGGTTGACTAGATTAATTAATTAAATGAACAGGAAAAAATCTATCATTGAGACAGCTCAACGCATGCAATTGGATATATATAACTTCTTTGGGACCATTTATGGAGTATGGGTGCACTATTTTTTTGTTAGCACATGTAACTATACCTTAAGCAAAATATTGTTTTATAAAATCTATGGAAATTGTAAGAGCAACATCACAAGACAAGTTGCCGAGGCCGGCTAACCGGTCATTTTCCATGGGGTTGACTAGATTAATTAATTAAATGAACAGAAAATTTCTTATCATTGAGACAAACCATTAACGGGCTCAACGCAATTGGATATATATAAACTTCTTTGGGACCATTTATGGAGTAAGGAGCACTATTTTTTTGTTTAGCACATGTAACTATACCTTTAAGCAAATATTTTTTGTAAAATCTATGGAAATTGTAGCAGCAACATGCATGGAATATTCTAGCCGGCCTCGGCGACTTGTCTTGTGATGTTGCTGCTACAACTTCCATAGATTTTTTTAAAATATTTGCTTAAAGGTATAGTTACATGTGCTAACAAAAAACTAGTGCACCTTACTCCATAAATGGTCCCAAAGAATATATATTTCCCTTAATTGAAACTCTAAGTACAATCCATTTTCTTGAAGATTATGGATACAATTTTTATTTTGACTCAATCTTATTAAATTATTTTTACTCAATATAATTGTTTTAAGTCATAATTTCTCACTTTAGGTGGAATTAGTCAATTAGAATTGATTCAAAATAAATGAGAAAGTCCGGAGATGCTTTTATAATCAACTTGTGTATTTTAATTGGTAAACACAATTTTTCCCACAACATTTTCCCTCCCAATACAAATATTTCTCTAGGTATACTACTATTTTACCCGGCAGAATTTATTACTTATTTTTTCTGTCTTTTTAATACGTCACATAATTTATTTAAAATTTGATTATGGAAAATCTATCAAAAAGAATTAACTTTTCTTAATTGTTATAAAAAAGCTGGTCCAACAACGCCTTTAACTTGTGAACAAAAATTTTAATAAAAAAAACTTGAAAACCCAAGCTTTATTTATATATTTAGTTAGAAGTAATCAATGATAATCACAAATACTTCACCATCATCACCAAATTTATCTCTTAAAACAATTAGTATAAAACTCGGACACCAAGCTTTGTTAGTTTACTTTTTGGAATTAAAGTGTCGGTTTGAAGATTATTCGATGCTTAAGAAAACTAATCCACTGCTTTTAACCACATCAAAAATTTTAATTAATCTTTTTCTTAACAACACCTGTAGTTCTAATAATCCCAGTTTTACCGGATATTTCCTGTCCTCACACTTCTTTTTACTATTGAAATCTTCTTCTACGTAGGGCTTGTTTTAGAAATTATGATAATGATTATGGTTCAAAATGTTTTTGGTTTAGAAATACATTAAAATGATATTTTTTTTTTTTTTTAGAATTAGTATATCAAAACAATCTAAAAACATAAAAAAAAAATATTTTAACAAAAACAAAAAAAAACAAAATTTAAAGGAATGTGGTTTGGACTGCGTTCCCAAACAAACCTACATGTAGATTACTCCAAACAATTTTCTTGTTTTCCTTGCTAGCCAAGCAAGTATATAATGATGATGATTATTATTTTTCCATATTATTTTTTCAACTACTACTAATTTCACTGAATTGTTTTCTTCAATTCGCTATAAAAAATCCCCATATATTGAAAATAATGACTCACTCATGATCCAATAGATGGAGATTTTTAGGTTAATTATGAGATTGCGAAGCCATTTTCAGTGAAATAAGTTTTTATCCTCCTTTGATTTGAGTTTAGGCCCGATAGTATTTTTGAGTCATATCAACATTTCTAGCCAGTTCATCTCTGCGGTTATGTCATTTTCTTTAATATGAGATAACATAAAAAATATTACATATTACTATTGAATCTGATTCTGCCAATATAATCAGCTGGATGTATAATTCTCACAACAGGCCATGGATGCACAGAGAGCTTTTCTCCACAATTCAGAGATTGACTAGATTGTTTGGCTCAATTAATTTTTTCTCATATATGTACCATGAGAGCAATAGTCTGGTAGATTGTATGGCTAAGCATGGAGTGCGAAAATCAAGTTATTTCATTGCTTGGTTTTGATCCGTCTTTCAGATTATGTCTATCAGACTATTAAATGTGCTTCTCTTTAGAGGTCCAGATCCATTAGAAATTTGAATTGGAGACTCTTGGAAGCTTCCCCTGGATTTTGCAGTAATGGTTATCTTGTGTAGATTATAATGTTGCTTTCTTAGGCTATATCTGATATTTTGTCCTCTTTGTATGGACCTTGCTTAGTTTGGTAGTTCCTGCAAAATTGATATGCGGCAGGCTCTATAATTTCACATGCCGCCAGGTTATGGCGTTTAATGAAATCATATACTTTTTTTTAAAAAAAATAACATAAAAAATATTGCTTATTTTACTTTACACCATGGTGTTGATCAAGAAAAAAATCAGAATCTAAAGCTTCATTCGAGTCGAGCTTTTAATTACACCAGATAAAATATTAAATAACATATTAATCTAACTCTATTTTGAGTCAGTCCTCCAGTAAGATACAACACTATGCTTTTACACTGATTATTTCTACATTATCACTTTTTAATTTGGCTCAAAGAAGAGTAGAATTCGAAACCCAAGTAAGGCAGGGAAGAGTAAAAAAGAGTTTCTTAATTGAGGTTATACCTAGGAAAATAAAATTAAAAACGAAATATAATTTTTTAGAGACATACAATTTATCGTTTTGTTTACACTATTTTCTTAAACATGTTGCGTGTTCATGTATGTGTAGTGGGTTACAGGCAGTCACTTAGATTTTTTATTTTATTTTTTTTGTTCTACATAAACCCATACTCCTCCCCTATTCATTTCACACCAAACAATACAGCCCTACTTGCTACAATTGCCAAAGTTTCTTCCTTCTCCTTGTCTCCTCCTAAATTTCCTTTCTTTCACTTTGTTTTTCTATATATTAAAACCATACCTGAAGGAGCTTCTATGAAAAACTTGGTTTGTGAAAAAAGTAGAAAGACTACAATTATACAAATCTATTAAAAACATATAACCAAAAAAATTAATTTGCATTTTACCTCCCGGCCCCGTCTATAAATTATACTATTATCTCACAAACTTTTGCAGGGTAAATCTAGGCTTGTTGGAAAATACAGAAACTGAGAATGGCATCACAAGAGGCAGAGGCATTGTTCAAAAGCCAAGTTGAAATATCTCAACTCGTGCTTGGTTTTGCTGATTCTATGGTTTTAAAGTGTGCGGTGGAGCTTAGACTGGCAGATATAATAAATTCTCACGGTCGTCCAATCTCTGTGTCCCAAATAGCTTCAGGTTTCAACTCTTCCTAATTCAATCCTTTTTTTTGCTTACATAAATATAGCAATTAAATTACTAGGATTACTATGCATATAATTCTACTGTGGAAAACTACAAAGTCATTTTGGTAAATTTAAATAGTATAGGTTTTAAGAGTTCATGAAATATTGGTCATGTAGTTTTACATTTAGACGTTTTATTTTGACCATTAAAATGTAGCTCAAGTGAAAAATTTTATTCTCCCTTTTCAAAGAAAATTTCAAATCCGATTCTCTCCGTTATAACCGAAATCTTTTAATTTGTTTTAAATACACAAACGATAAAATTATATAATTTTTCCTCAAATTATCCTAGACTTCATATAAATGTTTCCAAAGTATATATACTATTGTTTACTCTCTTTGTACATATGTTTTATAATATGTTTTCATATGCTAGAATGAGATGTTAAAGATTGTAGGGATATGAATTTTATATTTTGAAGATACTCAGAAATAGCTTAAACTAGAGGCCACTTTTGCAATAATCCGAGACCCCAACTTAACAAAAAATCTAAAAAAATAAGTAAGATATATTTATTAATTACGTCTTATGAAATAAAAATTACCATGACTTAACAAAACCTTCAAGTACTAAATGAGAATTGTGGAAGGCTCTAATTGTCATACATGCATAAATATTTCTTAAATAGTTTAAAAAATCTAAGTCATAATTCTGTCCATGATCACTATTTACTTTATGCTGGCTCTGAAGATTCCAGTGGAGTATAAACCTTGATTCTAGCCTAAAGATTAGTATATGATTAAAACATACATACCACTATATAAACCAAATAAATGTTATTCTCACCTTGCAATATACAGATTTATTTTTAGTATCCTTCATGATTTCAGGTATTAATAACTCACCTAGCTCGGACATTTCTTATCTTGCTCGTATCATGAGATATTTGGTCAGAAAAGAAATTTTTACTGCACACCCCCCATCAGATGGAGGAGAAACACTCTTTGGGCTGAATCAAAAATCAAGATTGCTAATACATGACTCTGAACGAAGCCTCGCTTCTACAGTAATCATGCAACTCAATCCATCCTTCCTAGCACCGTGGTATTGCTTGAGCCAATGTATCAAAGAAGGTGGCACCGCTTTCTCGAAGGCTCATGGCTGTGAAGTGTGGGATCTTGCGTCTCGAAATCCTGAGGTCAACAGGAATTTCAATGAGGCCATGGCATGCACATCAAAGATCGTGATGACGGCAATTTTGTCACAATACAAAGATGGTTTCAACAATATTAGATCACTGGTGGATGTTGCTGGTGGTACTGGAGGAAATGTAGCAGAGATTGTCAGGGCCTACCCACACATTAAAGGAATAAACTTAGATCTGCCACACGTTGTAGCAACAGCACCAAAATATGAAGGAGTTTCCCATGTTGCAGGAAATATGTTTGACGCTATTCCTAATGCTGATGCAATTTTCATGAAAGGTCAGTGCCCTGTTTAGAAATTTTATTGGGGCTCAAATTAATATAACGATAGATAATTCATCCAAAAAACAACGATAGATATCCTTTTCTTGAGCATGAATTTTACATATGCTTATTCTTTCTCTTTTTTGTATTTTTGCAGCGGATATTGCATGATTGGACCGATGAATCATGCGTTGAAATTTTGAGAAATTGCAAGAAAGCAATACCTGAAAAAACTGGAAAGCTTATCATAGCTGATATAGTTCTAAAAACAGATGATCATTGTGATAAACTTGATGGTATAAGAATGGCAATGGATTTAGTGATGTTTGCACTCACTTGTGGGAAGGAGAGAACTGAGCAAGAATGGAAGAAATTATTAGAGGAAGGAGGCTTCTATCGCTATAAAATCATCAAGATTCCAGCTTTGGAATCTATTATCGAGGCTTATCCAGAGTGAAATATCAATTTTGTTATAGTCATAATAATATCTTAAATAAGTAAAACTACGTACGTACGCCTGCGATGCAGCAGTCAATAATAATATTAGGCATAATAATCCGACTCTTGAAACGCCTTTCCCTAAACTGTATTCATAGATTCTTAAAACTTTATAATATATTATTGATTATGATGGTCGCTTGTGGTTGTAATCTATAGAAACTAGATGATTATATAGATGTTTGATAGTAAAGGAGGTATTTTTGGATTAGTCTTTGATAAACCATCACTGGAAGAGACGGTTACGTAGCCAAGGGGTTAGTTAGAATCAGTTACATATAACTGAAAGTCAGTTATCAAAGTTTGTTATGTTAGTTAAGCCAATTGTTCTGGCGGTTATTCTTCTTCTGTTACTTACGTTTTCTTGTAACAGACTCTACAACAAGAGTTGTATATATATGAGATCAATCTCTGAATAATTAAGTATTGAAACAGAGATTAATATTCTTCTCAAAATCTTTCTTGGTATCAGAGCCTCAACTCTCCTTATTCTTTTTCTACCATGGCTTCTGCAATTCATCAGTCTTCATCTACCTCTGGTCCAGTTGGCTCTGGACAAAGCACTACACTGGCATCCAATTCCACTCACCAAATGCTCAACCATACACTGCCTGTGAAGCTTGATCGATCAAACTACGTCCTGTGGAGATCTCAGATTGATAATGTCATCTTTGCCAATGGTTTTGAGGACTTCATAGATGGCACTGCCATCTATCCAGAGAAAGAGTTAAGCCCAGGATTGCTTAATCCATCTTTTGTCGCTTAGAGAAGACAAGATCGAACAATTCTTAGCTGGATATATTCATCACTTACACCAACTATCATGGCACAAATCATTGGGTACAATACATCTCATGCTGCTTGGACTGCTTTGGAGAAAACCTTTTCATCTTCTTCAAAAGCCAGGATTATGCAACTACGGCTTGAACTACAATCCACGAAGAAAGGATCTTCGTCCATGATAGATTACATCATGAAGGTTAAAGGAGCTGTAGATAATCTAGCAGCCATTGGAGAACCTGTTCAAGAACAAGATCAGGTAATGAATCTCCTTGCAGGTCTTGGTTCTGACTACAATGCAGTAGTCACTGCCATCAACATTAGAGATGACAAGATCTCTATTGAAATAGTTCATAGTATGCTACTAGCATTTGAGCATCATCTTGAGCAACAAAGCTCACTTGATCATGCTTCTTCTATGACTGCCTGTTATGCCTCCTTCTCTAACAACAGAGGTGGTGGACGAAAATTCTTTGGTAACCGAGGATACAATCAGAACTCCAACACCAGCAACTACACCAACAGAGGACGTAGTCGTGGAGGCAGGTATGGTTATACTGGGAAACAGAATTCAACCAACTCTGATAAGCCACAGTGTCAGTTGTGTGGCAAGTTTGGTCATACTGTTCATGTTTGTTATCATCGTTTTGATATCTCGTATCAAAACTCACAAAACAGTGGTACTCCTCCTTTGAATACTGGAAGTCAAAATAATATACCTGCTATGGTTGCATCCTCACATAATCCTACTGATGATGACTGGTATCTCAACTCTGGAGCAAGTCACCATCTGACTTAGAATGAAGGAACTCTCACCAATTCTACTCCTTACACAGGCAAAGACAGAGTCACAGTTGGTAATGGTAAGCATCTAACCATCTCCAACACTGGTTCCCACCGGCTAGTCTCTCATTCTCATTCTTTTCAACTCAGAAAAGTGTTTCATGTTCCATTTATCTCAGCCAACTTGATAAGTGTTGCTAAGTTTTGCTCCGATAATAATGTCTTAATTGAGTTTCGGGCTAATATTTTTACTGTGAAGGACCTGCATTCGAAGAAGGTGCTAGCACAAGGCAGGTTTGAGAATGGACTCTACAGATTTCCAGTACTGCATAGAAACAAGAAAATGGCATATGTTGGAACTCGTAATCTTTCCACCATTCATCCCCATAGACTCAATCTTGTTCATAATAAAATGGAACTTTGGCATCACAGGCTAGGCCATGCTGCTGCAGATATTGTAACTCAAGTAATGCAAAGTTGTAATGTTTCTTGTGAAAGGAATAAAACTACTATTTGTTCTTCTATTTGTCCTTCTTGTCAAATGGCCAAAAGTCACAGGTTACCTACCTCTCTTTCACTCTCTCGTGCTTCCAAACCTTTGGAGCTAATTCACACTGATATTTGGGGTCCTGCCATGCTCAAGTCTACATCAGGGGCAAGATATTTCATCCTCTTTCTTGATGATTACTCACGATATACATGGTTCTACCCTCTGCAAACCAAGGATCAAGCTCTGCAAGTTTTCAAACAGTTCAAACTTCTTGTAGAAAATCAGTTTGATGCAACTATCAAATGTCTCCAATCTGACAATGGAGGTGAGTATCGAACGTTTGTGACTTTTCTTCAACAGTCTGGCATCTTGCATCGGTTTTCTTGCCCTTATACTTCAACTCAGAATGGGAAAGTAAAGAGGAAGCACCGGCATGTTGTGGAAACTAGGTTGGCCCTCCTAGCTCATGCTTCTTTACCAATGAAGTTCTGGCAACATGCTTTCCAATCAGCCACTTTTCTCATCAACAGGATGCCAAGCAAGGTATTAGACAATGTCTCCCCGTATCACGTTCTTTTTCATAAAATTCCTGAGTACAAATCTTTTAGAGTGTTTGGCTGCCTGTGTTATCCTTTCATTCGCCCTTATAACAATCACAAGTTGCAATACAAATCTCTTCAATATATCTTTATTGGGTACAGCTTCCAAAACAAGGGCTATTTGTGCCTTGATCCTCTAACTGAACGTGTATATGTTACACCCCACGTTGTATTTGATGAAACCAAATTTCTTCACCCCACACCTCCTCCTCTCAAAGATTCACCAGCCGAGATCCTCACCCCTGCTATATTGCCCTTTTCCAGTCCCTTACCTCCAAACACCAATCCCTCACCATCACAGTCTGATTTACCTTTTCAAAGTAACTGTCGCACCCCAAAAAATTTCAGGCGCGCGGCATCGGCTGGCGATTTAAGTCTCGTATGTTGTTGTTTGCTTCGATTTGGTTCGTTGGAGTCGCCACCTAGTAATTGATTGCGGGCTACTAGGAAACCGGATGTACTGGTCTCGTCAGAGATTCACGGGTACGGGACTGGTTGTGGTTAGGGAAGATATTAGCACCCCTAACACACCCTACCTGAGGTAAGCTGCTTCGCGAATTTGATGTGTGAAAGAAGTTTTAATAATTGTCTTTTCATCGGAAATTAGAAATATTACTTACGTATAAGTTAATAATTCTTAACCGTGATCCAATCAAAATATTAAATTCTTCTTTTGATATCTGCAATTTTTATCATTAAAAAATAAAATATATATAAATAAAAATAAAAAAATAAAACACATACAAACACCCACATTCACTTTTACTATTTTTTGTTTCTTTTCTTTTCTTTTTTCTTTTCTTTTACATCCACAATACAAATACAAATACAAAATAAATAAATAAAAATACACCAACACACACAACCCCTTTTTTATTATTATTTTCTCTTTCTTTTCTTTTTCTTTTCTTTTCTTTTCTTTTACATCCAATATTTACAAAAATACAAATTACAAAAAACTCAAAACTAAACAAAAATTACTTTAAACAATTCTAAAATTACTAAACAACCCCTAAAACATCCTAAGGCTTCTAGAACATGCAGGAACAGTACACGGGAACAGTGCTGGGAGGCTTTAGGTGCAGAGAATCAGTGGCGGCGCGTCTTCCCACGCGCCACCGCCACTGGCGGCGCGTGGGTTCACGCGCCTCCACGAGAAAACGCAGCAGCAGGGGGGATCGGCTTCTTCTCAGCCTCCCAACGCCGACGATGACCTGCAGAACAAAAAAAAGGGAACAACACAGCAGTCGATTTTAATTCTTTTTCTTTGTTTTTCAGATCTGTTTTTTTTGGGTCCTTTTGGTTACGGTTTTCAAATCATTTCAGTTCTCTCCTCCTCCGGCGCTGCTTCTGTTGTGAAGGATTTCATCACCTTCTCCTCTGCTTCGGATGGCCGGCGTGTGTCCAAAGAGCTGCTGCTGCTGGAGGCTCCGATGCGGTCCGGGCGAGCTGGGTTCTTCGATGAAAGAAGCCGGTGAAGGGATTCCTGCTGGGAAGGTCAGACGGCGTCCCCCAAGCTGGTGGCGGATCTCCGGTTCGGTGGAGCTGCTTCTCGTCGCTGGGTTCTTCAGTTGTGGGGAGATCGGTGGCGGTGCTGAGGAGATTGGGTGCTGCTGTGGAAGGCTGGCCGGCGAGAGAGAGAGGAAGAAGATGGTGAGCAGCGGGGGCTATTGGGGGTCGGCTGTGAGAAGGGAAAAAGAATCAAATCAGGGGAGGGGGCTGGTTCACAGGGGAGCCGGAGAAGGAAAAGGAAACCACCGTTGGAGAGGGAGAGGATATTGGCCGCATCCGTGGGGATGAGGGAGAGAGATCAACGGTGGCCGGTTCTCTGGTTAGGAAAGGAGCGACCGGGAGAGAAGAAGAGGGGCTGTCCTGGCGGCCGGTTGGAGAAGAAAAATCAGAAGGTGGGGGGTGTTTGGCCGTGGTGGAGGAAAAATGGGGAAGGAAAAAAAAAGGTCTTGGCCGGCGGCTGTGATTTTTTTGGTAGGTACGGCTGTGGGAGAAAGAGATGAAGATGGTGAACCGTGTGGGTCAAATGTGGGACTCCGATGGTGGGGGTCCTTGGCTCTCTGGTTCTGGGAGAGTAAAATCCAAGGACCCCGAGAAACAAAAATTCAAAATCAGTAGGGGAGGCCGCCGGCCAGTTGTTTTTGAGTGGAGAGAAAAAGTTGGGTTTTAGGGTTTTGTGTTTTTTTTTCAATGTCCCCAAATTAACCTCCCCCCTTGAATGTGTTGAGGAAACCAGTATTTATAGGCAAAATGTTGCTAGGTTTTTCAACTTGGTCCCTCAACTTCTTTCTTTTTGTAAATTTTGATTTTTCTTATTTTTTTTGTATTTTTTTTGAAACGAGCAATATCAACGTCGACTCAAATGCGGAAAATCAATGATTTAAAAATGACGCGTGAAAAGTCGAGCACGTTTGAAAATCTTTTAACAATTTAAATTCTTTTTTTAGACGACGTTGAAAATGCTAAAATGATGAAAATATATTAAAAAAACATATTTTTTGGATTTTCATTGTTTTTCTCTATTTTTGGATTTTTTGAAAATATATCAAAAACATGGGTCAAAAATTGGGTAGCAACAGATGCCCCCTCTTTACAATGCTTACGAAGCAAAACTCCTCAAAATTTTGCATAGTAAGCTTTGTAAAGAAAACAAAAGGAAAATGATTTCATTATCTTGGGCGACCTGCCCACACACTCACACTGATATGTTTTCACGGGCGACCTGCCCACACATACTCACTCAAGTCTATTTTCACGGGCGACCGACCCACACGTACTCATTCAAGTCTATTTTCACGGGCGACCGACCCACACGTACTCATTCAAGTCTATTTTCACGGGCGACCGACCCACACATACTCACCCTAGTCTATTTTCACGGGCGACCGACCCACACTCTCCCAATAGTCTATTTTCACGGGCGACCTGCCCACACATTGGGTTTACCTGAGATCCCATCTGGCGACCTCATTCAACTGGAACGAAAATATTGCGTAACCCGGTTAACCTGAAATCCCATCTGGCGATTCCCTTTAACCAAAGCTACATGAGATCCCATCTGGCGACCTCATTCAACTGGAACTAAACTGTGTAACTCGGTTAACCTGAAATCCCATCTGGCGATTCCCTTTAACCAAAGCTACATGAGATCCCATCTGGCGACCTCATTCTGGAACGAAATATGTGTAACTCGGTTAACCTGAAATCCCATCTGGCGATTCCCTTTAACCAAAGCTACATGAGATCCCATCTGGCGACCTCATTCTGGTCTCATTGTACGGGTGACTAACCCTAGAAAAATGCTGGTCTCATTGTACGGGTGACGAACCCTAGTGCTGGTCTCATTGTACGGGTGACGAACCCTGGTGCTGGTCTCATTGTACGGGTGACGAACCCTAGAAAAATGCTGGTCTCATTGTACGGGTGACTAACCCTACGTGGAAAGAATATGAAAAGGTGGTCTCGTTGTGATGGGTGACCTACCCAAATGGAA
This sequence comes from Populus alba, assembly GCF_005239225.2. Lineage (NCBI taxonomy): Eukaryota > Viridiplantae > Streptophyta > Magnoliopsida > Malpighiales > Salicaceae > Populus > Populus alba. The sequence continues at coordinate 15,000,956 of NC_133296.1, read as the reverse complement.
AAAATGTGATGAAGTGTGGTCTCATTGTAATGGGTGACCTACCCAGATGGAAAAAATATGATGAAGTGTGGTCTCATTGTCATGGGTGACCTACCCGAAAATGGAAAAAATATGAAGTGGGGTCTCATTGTAATGGGTGACCAACCCAGATGGGAAAAATATGATGAACGGTCTCGTTGTGATGGGCGACCTACCCAAATAGAAAGAATATGAAGTGCGGTCTCATTGTAATGGGTGACCTACCCAAAAATGGAAAAAATATGAAGTGTGGTCTCATTGTAATGGGTGACCAACCCAGATGGAAAAAATATGAACGCGGTCTCATTGTCATGGGTGACCAACCCAGGTGGAAAGAAAGTGAAAAAAAAAATGGTCTCATTATGATGGGTGACCTACCCAGATGGAAAGAATATGAAGTGTGGTCTCATTGTAATGGGTGACCTACCCAAGAAAAATGTTGGCGAGGGCTCAAAGGCGCACTCGAAATGAGGTAGGGTTTGAAACGCGCTACCTGAGAAGTGAGGGCTCAACGGCGCACTCGAAATGAGGTAGGGTTAGAAAAACGCACTACCCGAGATGATAGCTCAAAGGCGCTCACAAAAAGAGGTGAGAGCTCAAAGGCGCACTCAAAATGAGGTAGGGTTAGAAAACACACTACCCAAAAGATGATGATGAAACACCGACCTGACAATGTTAAAAGCAATGCATTATGATCAATATGCATGTATACTTACCTGAGAAAAATATAGGTCCCCCCCTCCTTGATGCTCCATCGTCATAGGGTTCCCTTGTTTGCATCCCAAAGCTTTCTTTGTTCTTCCGAGGCATTGACTCATTCATGTACTGGCCATCCACTCAGCTGTAAACGCAGTGCCCATCCCGGGCTATCTTTGACAATTACTGCTTGCATCGTTCATCAAGCTTGACCCTGCCCCCAAGTGTGGTACTGCTTGATTCATTATGAAGGATTTTCTCTCCTGACTTCTTCTGAGAATTATCCTCTGATTGATTGTGTGCATCATGCCAATACCCATCAAGATTGTTAATCAATCATGAACTTGCCTCTAGTTGAAACAGTACTCTTCAAGTACATGTTATCATCAACCTTCTTGGAACTCATTCAGTCATCCAGTCATGCATCTCATAGCTTGCAGTACAAAGGCTCATGGTTGTATGCTCAGTGTTCTTCTTAATAGATTCCCTTCAACTCTTCTAATCAGATTTGTGAAAAGATATGTCTCGGCCTCATCAATGATGATGCTTTTATCACCCATACTCATGCGGTGAAGTGCTCATCTGGCTTCAGAACAGATGTCCCACAATCAGTCTTCGAGGTGGGTGCCTTTCCGACATTCATTCAGTGCAGTTGTGTGATAACATCTGTCTATAAAACCATGTTTTAAAGAATGACAATATGAGATTGTCCTTTAAGTGCAGCATCGTTCCACAGTCAGTCTTGGTGGTATGCATCTTTTCTCCATTCAATTACATTCATCTGTGTATTCCTCATCGATCGCGAGCCATGTTTCAAAAAATAATGATAGGAAAGTGCCCTTCAGGTACGTTTTTTGTTTATCCATTGCCGGCAGGATTCACTAAAGCATGGGCCATTTTGGAATGATATTGCCCCCAGTATGATCCGAATGTGCTCGTTCATTGATTATTTGTCTTTGAACATCATTGTCTTCAGTTCATTGATTCATCATTTAAACATTGCCTCATAGCTGATCTGAGCACTGCTTGTTTTTCCTTTTCAAGGTCTATTGTATTGCCCCCGGCTGCTCAACTTTTCAAGGAGTGTCGAGGACTTCAATGTCATTTCTATCAACGATTTTGCATACTCAATCAATGTTCTTCTGTGTTTGATAATCTTCCTTGTTCTGGAATCAACTCTCATATTTCAAAGATCATGTCTATTCAAAGTCTAGTTTGTTGAAATGAAATCAGAGATGTCTTTTTGAAAATCTTTTGAAAATCAAGCTTTTTTTTTATCAAAGGCCCAACACATTTTATTCGAAATATATAGTCCTTTGATTGTCATGCATTTTGAAAACAGAAATTGACCCAATGTAGGATTAAAAATAGCTTTTTCCATGGTTCTTTGTATCAATTTGAATCCTTGATATTGGGTGTATCATTTGATAGTCTATGATGAGGTGACCTTTGCATGAATTTAAAAAAAAAACAAAAATGCTCAAGTCAAAACTCCAGCTTTATCAAGAAAGGTTGTTTCTCTTCTTATAACTTGTTTTATCAACATGCATAATAACCAATAGCTTAATTCATGAAGTCACGACCCTTATGGAAAAACTCTTCAAATTTTGAGAGCGCCATTTATCGGTTCAAATTGCTTGCTTGATTAAAAAGGGCTTTTAAAAACACGTAATGCAGGCTATGGTTTATGGCTATGAAAGAAAGGAATTTCAAAGGCTCAAAAGGTGTTTGAGGGTTTCAAAGACCTAGGATCAACATCAACTATTCATCAACTCTTTTATATTGTTATCTTTGTAGAGGAAACGACATATAACCTTGTTAACCTCAAAGTTCAGACTTTTCTTAACATAAGTTATAATGCAAATCCACCTTTCCTTGATGAATAACCAACCTTAATCATCTGATAACATCAAAAGCTTTATAATGGACACCAAAAGTCACGTTTATAGCTTAGTCTTTTCTGGTATTGACTTTTGTTGTGCATTTCCTTGATTGAAATTTCTTTTGCTCTTCATAGACTTGATAGGCGTTCTCCTTCCTTTATCTTTGACTTGTATTTAAGTGAGGGCAATTTCAACTTCCTTTTTTTTCATTCTTTTTTTTTTTCATAGCCTTCCTCAAAATTTTCTTATATGCCCCCAGTCTATGTGTTTTCTTTTAGCTCTCTCTCAATCATTGGACCTTTGTTCTAAGCCTTCCCCTTTATCCATTAATTATATCAATGTCTCTAAAATATCTCTCATTTGCCCCCAGTATGGGGTGTGATCCTAGTCAGGGTTTCTTTTTTGAAAGAAAATATTTTACCAGGCTCAAAATGGGACTGCAAGGGATATAATCTTTAGAAAGTGAAGGGATATCAAAGATGGCCTTTTCTCATTTCAAGCAAGGTCGGTTAAAACCGATAAATTTTGACCTCATCCAGTGTAATGATTGGGACTTGTAAGAATCATGATTCACGAGTCCATAACTACCGAATGCACTACATGTCATTATGCATACTGTTAAAACTTAGCTATATGATGTGTGGTTCAGTTTCAGGAGGTATGAGTTCAAAATTGTTTGGTCACCTCATGTCATTTTCAAGCATAGAGTCATTTCTGTAATCAAAACACTTTTAATCTTCCGGATTGATTAACCTTTATTGCATGTTGGAGTTTGATCAAAATATTTTGTCAGAATAAAATGTTAAACATCTGTTGATTTCAAAACAACAAAGAGACAAAAGCAAGGCATGTTTCGTTGAAGGATGAGATGTGATCCCAAAACAAAATGCAGAATTCCATAACAATATGATTGATTGTTCATCACCATTCTCGAATCAGCTTTTCTAGCAATATCTGTGTTTAGCAAAGCATTTTCGATCACATGTGATCCTGAAGTTGTTCGGGGAACAATATAGACAGTGACACCCTTCTTCAACGACTCCACCTGTCTCTTGCTCACCAACTTTCAGACTCCATTCTTGCAATTCTTGAAACTGTTCACTTGAAATGGTTGAGGACCCCACCATGACATCACATCTCTTATCTGGATTATACCACTGAGAAATTGGTAGTTGCATGGGATTTGTCGGAGTCAAGCAAAATTCTGGAATCTGGCAGATGCTGGTCGACAAACTTAAGTGGCAAAGGAATGTCAATCTTGGTAAAGACATTTGAGCAATTGATGCTACCGTGAGACCTGACTAGACCATATAATTAAGGTTTTCCGCCGTCAGAGTCTTCTTTTGATTTATCTCTCATTGTTTCTCTGGAATCCTTGGCAGAACCTTCAATCTTTCTCATCTTGATAGCTTGTTCAATTTTTTGGCAAATCCTCACAACAAAACAAATACCTATAGAGGAAGTCCTGCTCTGTTGAAGTTTCAGTCTTCTTCATGTTTTTCAGTCTAGGCATGTCTCTTCTCTCTACTCTTGCATTTTAATACTGACACTGTTGGAGGAAAATCATAGCTGATCTGAAACTACTGTATTCCTTCTTGGATTTCCCATTTGCGGATCTACAAACAGATTCCTGCCGAAAGAGCTCTGCTACGTTGAAGTTTGAAGTCTGCTCGTATTTTTCAGACCAGGTCTGGATCTTCAATGTACTAAGATGTCTCCGTGCTGAAACTGATGAGAGAAATATTTGTAGCATATGCAACTTATAAATTCCCTCTTGCATTCCCAATTTGCAGAGCCATAAATGGATTTTTATGGAGGGAGCTCTGCCACATTGAAGTTCAGTGTTTAATCATGGTTTTTCAGACCATCTTGTGCTGCTGAACTGGAGTTGAGCTCATAATTGGGGTGGCTTCCAAGAAGACTAATGCGCCATGTACAAGAGGCTAGTAGTCGTTTGGTTCTATTAGATGATGTGGAGGCGATGAACATTTAACAGTGCAAGTGGGCAAGAACCAGAGTTGTCAGTAGTTGATGACTAAAGGCATTGTTGTTGTTGTTCATGACGGAAAAGGAGAGATACAGCTTCAATTGGACAGGAACAAGCAGTGTTCCCACAGAAAACTATGCAGACACTCTCTTTCCATTTGATGCTCAACACTTGTTCGAGCAGATCTGAGTCCCGTTACTTCACCCTTGATGCTCTCAACCTTAATCTGATAATGAACCTATATCTGACTCCTTTGTTCACTTCCATTATCTTTCTTCAATCTCGTGCAGCACAACTTGTACAGGGGACCTACGTTTCGACCCGGTTCATGCATGATAAATGGATGAACATGTAATCTATATGATGAACTCACCCTTCGAGAGGTGACAATATGGTCGTAACTCTTGTATGATGGAGCAAAAATCGTGATTTTTGCCCAAACTCTACAATGAAAATTTTCGGAGTGACGGCCAATGTGTCACCCACAAGTCTTGAGTTCAAGATGCTTCAAGAAGGGTTTGCCCTTATGCAAATAACAATAGCACATACAACCTAAGGACAGGTTCTATTCATTATGTGAACAGGGGTAAGTTTTCTATCTGGTCTCAAAAGGGTCTCATATCTGCCCAGTGACGTTCTTCGTAAAGACAGTATGGGGGCGTTGCAAGGAATGGTTAAGGCACGTATACCCATCATTACCAAGCAGGCACTCAGATATGAGTTGGGTGTTTCACGCATCTGAACCCTGACCAATAGTCTTAGGGCAGATCGCTAGTTCCCCACCTAACCTAGAAGCTTGTGTGTGCTTTTAAAAATAAATACAAGTGATGCATGAGACAATTCTATAAAATGCATGGAAATAAATATTAACAAAAAAGATAAAAATGCAAAAACTTAAACACATCAAATATACAAAGCTTAGTCCAATAATGTCAAAAACAGTACCTTCCCCAGTGGAGTCGCCATTCTGTCGCACCCCAAAAAATTTCAGGCGCGCGGCATCGGCTGGCGATTTAAGTCTCGTATGTTGTTGTTTGCTTCGATTTGGTTCGTTGGAGTCGCCACCTAGTAATTGATTGCGGGCTACTAGGAAACCGGATGTACTGGTCTCGTCAGAGATTCACGGGTACGGGACTGGTTGTGGTTAGGGAAGATATTAGCACCCCTAACACACCCTACCTGAGGTAAGCTGCTTCGCGAATTTGATGTGTGAAAGAAGTTTTAATAATTGTCTTTTCATCGGAAATTAGAAATATTACTTACGTATAAGTTAATAATTCTTAACCGTGATCCAATCAAAATATTAAATTCTTCTTTTGATATCTGCAATTTTATCATTAAAAAATAAATATATATAAATAAAAAATAAAAAAATAAAACACATACAAACACCCACATTCACTTTTACTATTTTTTGTTTCTTTTTCTTTTCTTTTTCTTTTCTTTTACATCCACAATACAAATACAAATACAAAATAAATAAATAAAAATACACCAACACACACAACCCCTTTTTTATTATTATTTTCTCTTTCTTTTCTTTTTTCTTTTCTTTTTCTTTTCTTTTACATCCAATATTTACAAAAATACAAATTACAAAAACTCAAAACTAAACAAAAATTACTTTAAACAATTCTAAAATTACTAAACAACCCCTAAAACATCCTAAGGCTTCTAGAACATGCAGGAACAGTACACGGGAACAGTGCTGGGAGGCTTTAGGTGCAGAGAATCAGTGGCGGCGCGTCTTCCCACGCGCCACCGCCACTGGCGGCGCGTGGGTTCACGCGCCTCCACGAGAAAACGCAGCAGCAGGGGGGATCGGCTTCTTCTCAGCCTCCCAACGCCGACGATGACCTGCAGAACAAAAAAAAGGGAACAACACAGCAGTCGATTTTAATTCTTTTTCTTTGTTTTTCAGATCTGTTTTTTTTGGGTCCTTTTGGTTACGGTTTTCAAATCATTTCAGTTCTCTCCTCCTCCGGCGCTGCTTCTGTTGTGAAGGATTTCATCACCTTCTCCTCTGCTTCGGATGGCCGGCGTGTGTCCAAAGAGCTGCTGCTGGAGGCTCCGATGCGGTCCGGGCGAGCTGGGTTCTTCGATGAAAGAAGCCGGTGAAGGGGATTCCTGCTGGGAAGGTCAGACGGCGTCCCCCAAGCTGGTGGCGGATCTCCGGTTCGGTGGAGCTGCTTCTCGTCGCTGGGTTCTTCAGTTGTGGGGAGATCGGTGGCGGTGCTGAGGAGATTGGGTGCTGCTGTGGAAGGCTGGCCGGCGAGAGAGAGAGGAAGAAGATGGTGAGCAGCGGGGGCTATTGGGGGTCGGCTGTGAGAAGGGAAAAAGAATCAAATCAGGGGAGGGGGCTGGTTCACAGGGGAGCCGGAGAAGGAAAAGGAAACCACCGTTGGAGAGGGAGAGGATATTGGCCGCATCCGTGGGGATGAGGGAGAGAGATCAACGGTGGCCGGTTCTCTGGTTAGGAAAGGAGCGACCGGGAGAGAAGAAGAGGGGCTGTCCTGGCGGCCGGTTGGAGAAGAAAAATCAGAAGGTGGGGGGTGTTTGGCCGTGGTGGAGGAAAAATGGGGAAGGAAAAAAAAGGTCTTGGCCGGCGGCTGTGATTTTTTTGGTAGGTACGGCTGTGGGAGAAAGAGATGAAGATGGTGAACCGTGTGGGTCAAATGTGGGACTCCGATGGTGGGGGTCCTTGGCTCTCTGGTTCTGGGAGAGTAAAATCCAAGGACCCCGAGAAACAAAAATTCAAAATCAGTAGGGGGAGGCGCCGCCGGCCAGTTGTTTTTGAGTGGAGAGAAAAAGTTGGGTTTTAGGGTTTTGTGTTTTTTTTCAATGTCCCCAAATTAACCTCCCCCCTTGAATGTGTTGAGGAAACCAGTATTTATAGGCAAAATGTTGCTAGGTTTTTCAACTTGGTCCCTCAACTTCTTTCTTTTTGTAAATTTTGATTTTTCTTATTTTTTTGTATTTTTTTGAAACGAGCAATATCAACGTCGACTCAAATGCGGAAAATCAATGATTTAAAAATGACGCGTGAAAAGTCGAGCACGTTTGAAAATCTTTTAACAATTTAAATTCTTTTTTTAGACGACGTTGAAAATGCTAAAATGATGAAAATATATTAAAAAAACATATTTTTTGGATTTTCATTGTTTTTCTCTATTTTTGGATTTTTTGAAAATATATCAAAAACATGGGTCAAAAATTGGGTAGCAACAGTAACAATACACAGTTTATGAGTAGTTCTATATCTACTCCTATCTCTCGTTCTGGATCTGCATCTATTCCTGAGGATCAAGATACTGCTTCTGTCCCAGCTCCATGAATGACCACCAGATTGATGCATGGTATAACAAAGACAAAGCCTATTTTTGATCTATCTGCTACAAAACTCTCAGAACCATCATCTCTTAGTCAGGCCCTCAAAGATTCAAATTGGATTCAAGCTATGGATGTTGAGATTGCTGCTCTACATAAAAACCACACTTGGGACCTTGTTGACCAGCCTGCTGACATTAATATAATCGGTTGCAAGTGGGTGTATAAGCTGAAGTACAAGCCTGATGGAAGCATAGCCAGATACAAAGCCAGGCTTGTGGCAAAAGGCTATCATCAAACTCTTGGACTTGATTATTTTGAAACTTTTAGTCCGGTTGTTAAAGCATCTACTATTCGTATCATCTTAACTGTTGCCATCAGTTTTCAGTGGGAAATTCGTCAACTTGATGTTCACAATGCATTTCTCAATGGTGAGTTAGAGGAGCTGGTTTATATGACTCAACCTCCAGGGTATGTAAATCCTCAGTTTCCCACCAAAGTTTGTAAATTGAGGAAAGCGTTATATGGCTTGAAACAAGCTCCACAAGCTTGGTTTCAACGAATTAGCTCTACTCTTCTACAATGGGGATTTCATCATTCTAGACCTGACAGCTCAATGTTTCTTCATTTTGATGCATCCACAACTCTGATCATCCTTATATATGTGGATGATATTCTCATCACAGGGAGCTCTTCTCATCAGATTTCTTCCCTCATTACTAAGCTTGATTCTGTTTTTGCTTTACGAGACTTGGGGCAGCTCTCCTATTTTTTGGGCATAGAAGTCTCTTATCTTGCAGGTTCTATGCATCTAAGCCAAACTAAGTACACCTCTGACTTACTGCATCGCACAGCAATGTTTCACACCAAATCTGCCAAAACTCCTGGCGCTGTTGGGCAAAATTTGTCCAAGTTTGATGGTGCTCCTCTGGAAGAGGTCACTCAGTATCGCAGTATCGTAGGTGCTCTTCAGTACATTACCATTACTAGACCTGACATTGCTTTTGCTGTAAATAAAGCCTGCCAGTTTATGCAACAACCAACCACAGCTCACTGGCTCTCTGTCAAAAGAATACTTCGCTGTCTCAAAGGCACGTTGCATGATGGCTTGTTGCTACGTCCTTCACCTCATTTGACAATTGAAGGTTTCACGGATGCAGATTGGGGTGCTCAACCTGATGATCGTCGTAGTGCGAGTGGTTATCTTGTTTATTTAGGGGACAATCTCGTGTCTTGGTCCTCCACCAAACAAAAGGTAGTTTCTCGCAACAGTGCTGAATCTGAGTATCGGGGACTGGTTTTAGCTGCTGCAGAAATCATATGGATACAGGCCCTCCTACAAGAACTCTGTGTTTCTACTTCTGCTATTCCTCTCCTCTGGTATGATAACGTCAGTGCTTATCACCTGGCGAAGAATCATGTTTTCCATGCACGAACGAAGCACATTGAGATTGATCTCCACTTCATTCGTGATCAAGTTCTTAAGGGCAAATTACAACTACAGTTTGTTCCTACTGAAGAACAGCCAGCTGATTTACTAACTAAGCACCTCACAAGTGAAAGGTTCTTGTTCCTCAAATCTCAATTATGCCTTGTTCCCAGACCCTTCCACTTGCGAGGGGATGATAAACCATCACTGGAAGAGACGGTTACGTAGCCAAGGGGTTAGTTAGAATCAGTTACATATAACTGAAAGTCAGTTATCAAAGTTTGTTAAGTTAGTTAAGCCAACTGTTCTGGCGGTTATTCTTCTTCTGTTACTTACGTTTTCTTGTAACAGACTCTACAGCAAGAGTTGTATATATATGAGATCAATCTCTGAATAATTAAGTATTGAAACAGAGATTAATATTCTTCTCAAAATCTTTCTGTCTTTACGTAACCGAGACTCGATCCACCACTCAGCGCTCGATCACCCCTGGCCTTGGATCAATTCCAAGAACCAGACTCTTTGAATCTATTAACAATCAATATGCAATATTACACGAAGAAAAAGAACATTTTCGATGGTGAGAATTGAACTTCTAACTTAATGAGTTAGAAGCACATTCTCCTATATTGCTACACCACAATCATTGATGGTAGAAAATAATATTATGATAACAATGGTAATGGATTTAGTGATGTTTGCACACTCCACTGGTGGGAAGGAGAGAACTGATCACCAATGGAAGAAATTATTAGAGGGAAGAGGTTTTTCTCTTGATGAGGTCCTATTTTATTCCATGGGCTTGAAGATTGGCTGAGTGATAAAGTCATTAAATTTTTAGTTCTAAGCAATTTAGTCCACCCTTTCATGGTAAAAGCATAGGTAGATTATTATTGTTACTAGCAAAAGACCTCCTTTTATTTATTTAGAGACTCTTTGATGATTAAATTATAATCACTTTAGGGAAAGACCAATTATCCCTTTAAGAAAGGGGTTTATTTCCTTAAGATATAAAAGTCATTGTAAGAGCAAAGGGAAAAAATTGAACCTGGGCAATCATCTCTTTTTCTTCCTTTTATAGCTTCCCATATACTTTTCATTCTTGTAGGGAAAATATCTTTGTCCCATCAAGATAAAATATTTTTGATCCACAGTCCTATTGGGATAAAATTTCTCTAATCCATTAAGATAAAATGTCTCTCATTTACATTCTAATCAAGATAAAATATTTATGATCAACAGTCCTATCAAGATATAATACTTATGTTCCATTAAAGAGCATCTAAGATCGGTGCTTGGCTAAACCTAAGGACGATGGGTTTGGAAACTCGGTAGACTCGCAAGTATCTGGACTTAGCACTTGACTAAGCCTAGGGAAAATGGGTCATAACCCTTTCATGGTCAGCCCTTTGGAGAGCAGTTTCAAACAAACAAAAAAACACAATAAATGATGATCCTTCAGTAGCCCCTTAAATCTTTGAATATTATACATGAAGATTTTCAAAAGCCTCTACATGTAGCAGGTGAGAACCTTTTTGTCTTTCCCATAAGATCTTTATGCATCCCTCCTAGCACCATTTGGATCCTCAAGTCTAGGTAGATATCTTTCTATGGGTAAGAGGTTCGGTTTGGGGAACTAAACAATGACTAGCACTCAATGTAGCACTTGTGTAGCCTTCTCAACATATGTGATGACCCAAAAAAAAATGTTTCATTTGACGGTAAAGATGTAGGAATTTTTTATTTATAACTCTAGTCATTTTTACTTTTGCCTATAATTTTACTTCATCTCATCAGTAAAAATAGAGAAAAAAGTTACTCTCACATAAAAGACCTCAAGTCATATCTTCCTTGACACAAGAAAAACCTGTACAAATCATCCTCAAAAAAATTTTAAAGGATCTTTCTTTTTCAACCAAAAGTATTGGAGTCTAGAAACACCAGAACTAATGCAAGAAAGAGAAGTGCTCTAGCTCTTGACAAAGAGATCAAGTTTCAACCAGAACTTGAAAAGAGCAATAGTGGAAATGGGTCCCTCATATTAGGCCCCAAGGTTTCAGGGGATGCCATATTGGCATTGTTTTTTGGTAGAGAGAAGAGAGGATCTTCTTGTAAGGATCCATCTTCTTCTCTTACTAGAGGTGCTCAAGAGAGAGGGTCCCGTAAAAGTCCTTCCCATGTCCTTGCTATAGACTCATAAGAGAGAAGGAAGTAGCCTCAGACCCCTAGCGATGATGTCACTGGCAACATTTGCATCATGAATGTGGAATTAATGGCTTGCCAACAACATGGTGAGTATGTTACCTAGATGCCTCTCCCTGATGAGCATATTAGCAAAATGACCATAGGATACTCCCAAAGTCTCTTAGAGATCACTACCCTCGCTCTGCATGTACACGATGAGGTATTATTTGTGAGGGATGTGTTTAGCTACTATCAGTTAAGCTTAGACCAGCTGCATCCTAATAGGTGGACACACACTACCAGAAATTCGCCAAACAGCAACAGAATTACCGATGAAATAATTTTATCATTAAATTGCAGTGATAATTACTGACGGATATTATTATATCTGTAATTTGGTCAGTATATACTGATAACATTATTCCGTCAGTATTGTTGCTATCTAATTTTTTACCCATCTTTTTGATAAAAATTTTCAAAAAAATCCAAAAATAGCGAAAAATAATGAAAATCCAAAAAAACTATGTTTCTTAATATAATTGCTTCGTTTTTAGCATTTTTAGTATCGTCTCAAAAGAATTTAAAATTTCAAAGGACTTTCAAATGCATTCGACTTTTCACGCGTCATTTTTAAAATCATTGATTTTCCTTGTTAAGTCGACGTTAACATTGCTTGTTTTCCAAAAAATACAAAAAATAAAGAAGTTGAGGGACCAATGTGTTTGTGGCCATGACACACTTCTCCTATAAATATCAGTTTACACAACACATACAAAGGGTGGGGGCAATTTTAAAAAATTAAAAGGGAGAAGCCTAAACCACACAAAAAAACCCAAAAAAAATCTTAACCATTTTTCTTCTTCTCTAGGGGCCGCCGCTCTCTCCCTTGGGAAAAGAGAACTAGAAGTCGTAGCCCTTCTCTTTGATTTTTTTTCATAGACCAGCCACTCTCCTTCACCTCCCTCTCACACCCATCACCAGATTTTCCCCCCTTTCTTCTCCCTCACCAATTCTCCCCTCTTTGAGCCGGCTAAAAACCCACGGTCCTTATCTCAGCCATCCCCATCTCCTTCTAGCTCCCCACCACAACCACACAGGCCACCCACTCCACTTCCTCCTCTCCCTTTCTTAATCTCTCACAACCGACCCAACAACCCCATCATCGACCTTCATAAATCAGTTCCCTTCCTTGGCCAACCATTCCTCAGCTCTTCCCCAGATCTGACTGAAACCTCTCTCAGCCACCAAGAGCATCGCCTTGCAGCACACAACTAACAGATCTTCCCTCTTCAACCGGAAATAGACCCACGGTCTCCCTCTTCAGCCATAGATGCCATTTCTCCCTTTCCCCTTCCAACCGGACAACCACGCCCATCTTAATCGCATCTTTAGCATTCACGGACGACAACCGCCAGATCTAGCACCGAAGAAAGAGAGAAAATAGAAATGAGATAGATTTGAAAATGAGAAAGAACCAGATCTAAGGAGAAAATAAAATTATAATCAACTTTTATTTGTGCATTTTTCTCTTGTTGCAGGTGATGGTGATCCTCACCGCTAGCAGGAAAGTGAAGAGGGGAGGAAGTCGTTATGGATCTGCCTTTCTGCCCGAATTTTTTGCAGTGGCACGAGAACCCAAGCACTGTTAGTGACGGTCGCGAGTGGACTGATACACCGCCATTGATCCTATCGTCCAAGGGGTTTCTTAGCATTATTCTGAATTTTTTTGGGGTTTTATTTTGTAAATTTTAAATTATTTAATGTACTATTTGTTTCATTTTGAATTTTGGTGATTTGTAATATATAAATGTGGGTGTATGAGAAAAACATAATAAAAAGTGATGTGTGTGTGTTTTTTTTATGCATTTTTTTTAATGATAAAATAATTAAAAGGGAAAAAATTAAATGTTTTAATTTGCATTTAATTTGATTCATATTTCAAAAAAATATATCAAAAAATATTTTTCTTTTGGTATCCGTGGTTATAATATTATACATAAGATGTATTAATGATATTAAATGGAAATTTTGTTTTGTTTTTTTAAACTAGAGCAATTAGGTTTTCTTTACCTGATAAGATAAGGATCTCTTTACCGAGAAGAACTTTTCTTTTCTTTTTAAAAAATTCATCGGCAAGACAACTTTCAAAACCTTTTTCACATCAAATCACAAAGCAGCTTACCTTAGGTAGGGTGCGCTAGGGGTGCTAATACCTTTCCTGGCCACAACCAGTCCCTTACTCGTGAATCTCTAACAAAGATCAGTACACCTGGGTTTCCTAGTAACCCTGAATCAAATACTAGGTGGTGACTCCCAAGAACCAAAACATGCAAATGAACAAAAATCACCATCGGACGCCACGCGGGGGATGTACGACAGAATAACGACTCTGCTAGGGAAGGTATTGTTTCTAAGAATATTGGATTAAGCTTTATGTATTTGATGTGTTTATGTTTTTGCCTTTTGTCTTATTTTGTTAATGTTTTTTTTCTTACATGTATTGTATAAAATTGTCCCATGCAACATATGTTTTTATTTTTGAAAGCACACACAAGCTTCTAAGTTAGTTGGGGAATTAGCAATCTGCCTTATGACTATTAGTCAGAGTTTAGATGCGTGAAACACTCAACTCATATTTAAGTGTCTGCTTGGTAATGTTGGGTATACGTGCCTTAATCATTTCTCGCAACACCCATATATTGTCTTTACGAAGATCGTCATTGGGCAGATATAAGACCCTTTCAAAACCAGATAGAAAACCTACTCATGTTCACATAATAAATAGATCTTGTCCTTAGGTTATATGTGTTATCTTTTATTTGCAATAGGGCAAACCCTTTCTGAAGCATCTTGAACTCAAGACTTGTGGGTAACACAATGGTCGTCACTCAGAAAATTTTCATTGTAGAGTTTGGGCAAGAATCAAGATTTTTGTTTCATCATGCAAGAGTTACGACCATATGTCACCTCTTGAAGGGCAAATTCATCATATAGATTACATATTCATACATTCATCATGCATGCATAAGGCTGAAATGTAGATTCCCCCATCTAAGGTCAATTGCATGAGACTAAAAAAACAAGATGATGGAAAATGAAGAACGAGGTTAGATAGAGGCTCATTGTCAAAAGAAAATTGGAGCATCGAAGGTGAAGTAGCTAAACTCACATCTGCTTAAACAAGTGTTGAGCATTAAGAAGAAAAGGAATGCCTACACAGCCTTTCGTGGGAACACTGTTAGTTTACTACACACATAAGAAAATTGATTGGCTTTTCTTATCAGCATTCCATCAGTAGTGGCCATAGCATCAATGCTCTGCCTTTTCCTTCATTTCATTCCTGAATAGCATCAGCAACACCTTCAGTCATCAATTAAAGATGATCCCCTTTCTAGTCCAGTTGCACTGTTAATTGTTCACCGCCTCCACATCTTCCATTGGCACCCAATAACTGCCATCCTTTTCACATCATGAGCATTGGTATTCCTTCCAAGTCACCTTTACTATGAGCTCAATTCCAGTTTAGCAGCATAGGATGTTTGTCTGGAAAAAAAAAGAGGCATGATTAGATATTAAACTACTATATGGCAAAACACTCTCTCTAGAGATTTGTTTGTGAATCTGTTAGTGGGGAATGCAAGAGTGAATGTAGTAGTTTCATATGCTATAAAACTTTCTCTCATCAGTTTCATCATCGAAACACTGTAGTAGGTAGAAGAGTCAAACATGGTCTAAAAACATGAGCAGTTGTCAAACTTTAACGTGGAAGAGCTCTCTCTATAAAAATCTGTTTGTGGCTCTACAAGTGTGAAATGCAAGAGGGGATGTAGTAGTTTCATACACTATAAAACTTTCTCTCATCAACAGAAGCACCAAAACATAGTGGTAAGCATAAGAGCCAAACCTGGTCTAAAAAACATAAGCAAACATCGAACTTCAATGTAGCAGAACTCCATCTATAGAGATTTGTTTGTGGATCTGCTAGTAGGGAATCCAAGAGGAGGTGTAGTAGTTTTAGATCTGCTACATGTTTTTCTCACTACTATCAGCATGAAAACACAGAAGTAGGGAGAAAAGATAGACCTGGGCTGAAAAACTATAAGAAGACTGAAACTTCAATAGAGCAGAACTCCCTCTACAAGTGTCTTTTTGTTACACCATCAGCGAGGAATCCAAGACGAAATAGAGGAGTTTTAAATTCATCAGGTTCTCCTCCAATAAAGACTGTATGATTCCACACATCGGCAGTGGCAATGCTACGTGGTTCCATACATTGCCAGGATTACCTAACAACCTCAAAAGGTTTCCAACAGTCCTCATGCGACCACAACAACATTGGAGGATTGGTATGATGTTATGAGGATTTCTAAAAGAATTGAACAAGCTATGAAGATGGGAAAGATTGAAGGACCTACCATGGATTCTAAAACAATGATGAGAGATGAATCAGAAGATAACTCTAAAGCTGAGAAACTTTAGTTATGTGGTTCAGTTAGGTATCGTTGTAGCACCAAATTGCTCAAGTGTTGTTGTCATGATTAACATTCATCTGCCACTCGAGTTTGTCTATTAGCATCTATTAGATTCCAAACTTGGTGCCTCGACTCCGTTAAGTCCCATGCAATCACCGTTTCTTAAACGATATAATCCAGATAAGAGATGTGAATACCATGGTGGGGTCCTCGACCATTCAGTTGAATAGTTGCAAGAATTTCAAGAATTGAGTCTGGAGGTTGGTGTTCAAGAGGCAAATTGAGTTTGTGAAAGATGATGTCATCAGCCATATTGTCACCACAACATCCTCAGAATGACAAATGATCGAAATGTTGGGCAAAACACACATATCGCCAAAAAAGTTGATCTAAGGATGATACCGAATTTGTCAATAATATTGTTATGGAATTTTGATGCTCTGCATTTTGTTTTGAGGCCACATCTCATCCTTGAAGGAAACATGTCTTTTCTTTGTCTTCTTGTTGTTTTGAAATCAAGAGATGCTTCTTTCAAAAGGTATTTTGACAAAATATTTTGATCAAACTCCAACATACAAAATTAAGGCTAGTCAATCCAGAAGATTTAAAGTGTTTTGATAGTAGAAATGACTCGATGCTCTTTAAAATAGTATGAGGTGGTCAAACAACTTTGAACTCACACATGAAACTAAACCACACATCATGTATCTAAGTTTTAGTAATATGCATAATGACACGTAGTGGATTCAGTAATATGAACTCGTGAATCATGATTCTTACAAGTCCAAATCATTATACTAGATGAGATCAAAATTTATCGGTTCTAACCGACCTTGCTTAAAATGAGAAAAGGCCATTTTTTATATCCCCTCACTTTATAAAGATATTTATCCTTAGCAAACCCATTTGAGCCTAATAGAATATTTCTTCTTTATAAAAAAAAACCCTGAACAGGATCACATCCCACACTAGGAGAAAACAAGAGATATTTTAAAGACCTTGATGGAATCAATGGAGAGGGAAGGTTAAGAACAAAAGTCCAACGATTGAGATATAGCTAAAAAAAAAAAAAAACATAGACTTGGGGGAAAAAATATTGATGCTAGTCTTTCATTACCATCCAGATAAAGTAGTGAAGATGGATGCTGAAATGGATTATGTCACATTTAGTAGACACAGCAAAAACCAAAAGTCAACATCAGAAAAATATTGAGATACAAACATGAAAGATAACAAATTTAGAAAAGGATCAACAAGTATTTTTTAGAAGGAAAAAAAACAAAAAAAAAAAAAAAAAACTCTGCCAGCAACACACCAACCCACCACCATTGACTCATGGCTAGGTTGTTGAGGGTGGAGACCCAAAACCAATACTATTCAAGGTAGATCCTTCAGGCAGCACACTGAAATTAATGAAAACGACAAAGAAAGGGAAAAAAAGAAAAAAGAGAGAGTAAACTTCAGCCAGCGCACACAAAACATATGTTATTTAATAAAAATAATCTAACGAATTGAGTCAAATCTATCTTTATATTTCTAATCTATTCGTAAAAAGTTTTTTTCTTCTCCAAAATGTCATTTCGTTAGATTTTTGCCATCAAAACTAATAAAAGGTATATAATATATATGGCTTGTATATCATAAAGTTCAGATTTTTTATGTTTGAAATATTCCTTGTTAAAACTTACCGTGTGTGGAATAACTTACACGTGCAACTTAATAAAACTAAGTAGAATTTCTAAGCTTCTCATCTTATTCTCCATCTCTCAATAAGGGGTGTTTTGGAAATATAAAACTTGAACTTGATCATGTACAATTCACTGCTTGATTTATTTTTTTATTTTTTTAAACTTTTTATTTTTTTTTGAAATAATCACGGATCATTTTTATTTTTTTTCTTAAACCTTTTAAAATTTAATTGTTTCAAATTTCCAAATTTTTTATTTATTAAATTTTAATTTAAAAGGTATCAAGCTTTTTCATTCGTAAAACATTTTTGAAATAAAGAATAAATTTATATATGATTAGAAGGCTTTTCAACTCAGCAATATATACAAAACATTTATATAAATTGTCTTCTTCTTCTTTTTCCTATTTCGGTGAACCCTTACTTCACACTTCAGAAATAAAGAAAAAATTAAGGGGGCAGACAACATAAAAATTCTATAAAACAACGGACAGTTACATAATTGCTGGAATCTAACATTTGTTGTTTTGTTGCTGTCATCTCGCAGTTGATAATGAATTTACGAATGACAGGTTAAAAAGTCATTGAAATTAACCATGTAATTATTTCTTGGAGATATAGCTATCAAGATTTAATTAATATTTAATTGGCAAATGGTTTAGTGACTCAAACTTTATAATATGGTTTTGAGAAGTCCAAGGTGAAATATGTGAGCACGAACAATATTTTTGTACACAATGTTTAGAGTTTTGTTAATTAGTTCAATGATGTGATGATGTAAACTTTGCAGTGGATACTTCATAATTAGTTTTTGCTTAGCAGTATAATACGGTGCAGTTGGAACTGCTTTGAGGTTGACCACAGCATAAAAAGTTGTTTAAATTTCATTATTTAAACCTGTTTTTCAACTCAAATTATGGTAAAAACTTGGATTTGAAAAAAATTTATAATTTATAATTTTTCTTAAATCTACGTTTTCAAAATGAAACCGCAAAAGCTACTGCAATGCAAAACAAGATGACGAGCATTGCTTGAAGTTATTGAAGAACTGTTACAAATCTATTCCAACCAAGTGATGGAGAAGTAATCCTTATGGATGCGGTCCTTACAGTAATGCCAGAGAATAGTGCAGCTGCAAGGGACACTGCCCACATGGATGTGTTTATGTGTAAACTCAAAATCAGGGAGGGAAGGAGAGGACCCAACAAGAATTCATGGCCTTGGAAACTGGAGGTGGATTTAGTGGCTCCGGTTTGAACGTTGCTTTTGTAGCTTTTGGGTGATGGAGTTCTACACTTCATATTCTTCTTCGATTCTAGACTTCAAAAAATTGAGTTCTGATGTTTTCTTCAGTCATATTTTAGTTATTAAGATTCAAATTTCATGCCATGTAAAGTTACAAGGAGTAAAATATTTCTTATGCCAGCAAAGGTTTCAGAATTGAGCAGCCACCAGAAAAACAGCACATCATGGGAGTTTGATTTTAAAAAGTTGCAAATTACAATAAGTTCATACATTCTTCAAATCAAGTTTGCGTATGCAGGTGACTGCATGCATGTCTCCATCGTCTACATAATGTGCCATCCTAATCCTCTCAAACCTCTTTCCTCTCTGACTCAAACGTGGAAACCATGGGAAACAGGAATACTGTTGGACACAGGGAAAACCCCCTCAGTCCTGGATACAACATTGCTTGTCATCAGTCGAATGCTGGAGGCCATAAATATTAATAAACATAAAAGAACCATGTTAGGAATTAGAAGCAGTCCACCTAGGTTGACACTAGTTAATTTTAGCAGCGAACAGCAGTTCATCAGATGATTACAGGGTTCACTATCAGACTCAGACTCGGCCTCAGCACCATTAACTTGTGAGAAGCTCATTGTAGGCATAGCTATAACATCTTCAAAAATGGTTTCTACAGTTCAGCAGTTCGACACATGAATTTATATCTAAACCTTTGGGTTCTCCGAAATGTTCTACTGGACCTAGCAAGTACTTTGGGGCATTTTAAGAGGACCTCACTATAAATTGCTATTGATACAAAAGGTTGTATGCTGGTAAATCTTTTATTCGATGAACATCTTCCAAAGATAGTTCCCTCTCCAATTGTGTCCTTGTTACTTGTAAAACCTCCTGCAGGAATGAAAAA
The DNA here is from genome assembly GCF_005239225.2 of Populus alba. Taxonomy (NCBI): domain Eukaryota; kingdom Viridiplantae; phylum Streptophyta; class Magnoliopsida; order Malpighiales; family Salicaceae; genus Populus; species Populus alba. The sequence continues at coordinate 14,981,121 of NC_133296.1, read as the reverse complement.
ACATATCATGCAGAAGTCAATGGAGCGCCTCTACATCAAAGGCATGCAAATGACCAAATGCATGTAGGCAAATGGAAAATTTATAGATTCACTAGTGTTGAAAATAATGCTACTTTCAAATCATGGTAAAGAAACACCATAGTTCAAGAATCTAGTACTTTGCTGAGATAGAGGGTATACATTGAACTCCATGTAAGAAGCACGCATAGCAAGCCACTGAGCATCCATCATTTCAAAAGCTATACAGAATAGTACATCAAAGGCAGATTCATCTTCTGTGATTATAAACATGCTATTATAAGTGTATATCTTGGACAAAGAAGAAGCTTAAAAACCAAATTCATTTGCGTATATCAAAGAGCACTTGAGCATAATATAGTTGGAGCTGTAATCTCAATACCTCCTAGTAATTTAACAAAAGTGACTCCTGGAAGACATCTTGGTTTTTCTGCAAAAGAGATGATGGGAGAGATAAGTGGGAAACAAACGATACCGTTGCATCAAAAAAACTATGTGCTTATTTAAACTAGATGGAACTATTCATGCCCACAAAAGGAGACAATGAGCTTAAAATATGGTGCTGTTTCCATCATCATTGTCTTTAAAATTCTAAGCTCGAAATAAGGAAAATCTTGTGATGAAAAGAATTTTGGATACCCCATTGATTTTAAAACTAAGACCCGGTTGTCCTCAAGCAGATAACATTCATTTTGTTAAGACATTGATGAAGGGGGGGAAATAAGAGATTAGGAGAGAATGAAATGAAAAGGTGTTCCTAGATCCCACAGTGAAACAAAGCTCGGGGAAAGTAAAGTTTCTCGAAAACTGTAAAAAATGTGTCAAATCTCGCATGACTTGTAAATATAAAATATTTCACCTTCACTTGATAGTCAAAACCCCATGCAGCAGTTTTTACTTTTTCTGTTTTTGGTTAAAACTGAAGAAAAAGAATCACATTTGCAAATGATAATTGAACATTTCTGCATACCTGACCGTAAATCCAACATCTGGATCAACATAAAAGAAACATTAATGCCAGCAACAGCAAATGGGTATTCCCAAGTAGCTCGCTGCCCCCCCTGCTTGAACAATAACCTATGAAAAGATGCCTTCATTTTGTATTTTCATAATCAGTAAAAATCACAGCTCACTCTGTGCAAATTCGTACTTTAGGGAAACTGGAACGAAGAGAAGCATGAACAGGCCCTGATAGGAATAAATAAAGCAATGCTTGCAAAAGTTTTTGCAGTAGTTTAAAAGTCATACCGGATAAGTCCTTGAAAAAAACAGCAAGTTCTCAAGAGAAATGAAACCACAGCCCCTAAGGAAAAAGTTGGAAAAGATGAGAGGCATGAACAATAGTTTAAGGAGGATTTCTAAATGAAATTATGGATTAAACCTCTATATTGATTCAGTTCTTTCTACATGACAGAATTCATTCCTCATCAGCGAAGGACATGAAAAGAAGCCACTGAAAAAACTTTACCTGAAGTCAGTTGATGGGTTAGCACCTTGCCACCCCATGTCTTTCCACTGCTCAGAGATCAAGCCTTTCAGAGGAATATCTGGAAAAGCTGCATTCCACAATGATCTGAGAGCTTCCTGACAATGACAAAGGATAATGAGATCTGGTAGTTATAATATCAAAGATTAATAATGGTGACATGCATGAAACATGATAGTGTATGATCAGCAAGCAATAGCTTATGTATGACAAAACCAAAGTCAAAGATAAAGTTCAAGAAAAATGTTTTGACAGAAATCATATCATATCAAGAAAGTACTTGATGATCAGGGCGTGTCTCGTCAAAAGGTGTTCTCATTCGTTCTTGAAGCTTTTGTAGTCTTTGTTCCTGGTAAGAATTAAAGAATAAATTACAAGTTTAGTGAAGATGAGCATGGCATATTAAAATCATATTTAAGATTATTATGGCATAACCATCCTGCAACAATTACAAATTTAAATTCTGAAAAATGCAACATAAATTCCCTGAACTGAAGCCCTAGAGCAAAAGGCAATGGCTGGGACTATTGGTAACTTTGAGGAACCAGCTAACTGCAACAGTTGGTGCCACTACATAAATTCCACGATCAATTTTGACTTCACATGCTGACACACACAGAACTTAGAAATAGGTGGGGGTTGTGCAAGTGTGTGTCCATCCTTCTATACAGGATTAGAGAGAAAAGGCTCATTTCTTTACTTAATACTTCTACTTACCAAATGAGGAGTCAAGCAGAAGTCAAGAACTTTGTCGTTACGTTTATATGGTGAGCGAGTAAAGAGCCCTGCTATCCATGAACGTGGTCCAACCATAGCATTAGCTACAACCATCAGGAACTGATCAGCGAAAATCAAAAAAGTATCCAATGAAATGTTTCAAGCTGGAAGAATTATATGGTAATGTTGGGCAGTCTTATAGATATGTCACTGACTTATATAACACATCATACATCCATGTTATAAAGCTACAGTAGTATTAGTCCCTAGATTCTAAGATAGGGGGCATGAGTATGAAAGAAGGAATGTAATTCGGATAAACATAATGCTTCCAACAACAAATTGCAAAGCACCTTCAATGCAAAGAAAATACATGTTTTTACATCATGAAGTTGAGATTGTATCATGAAGAATGCTAAAACCGCTAGCCATGGTAAACGCAAATGGATATTGCATTCTGACATGAATGAAAGAAAGCAAGACAAGGCACCTATCCTTTCCCAGAAAACTGAAACTTAGACAATGAAAAAACAGAACACTCTTTAAATCCAAAACGGTTTAGGCATTAAAATATTATTTATCTACTAACCTACAAACTACTATATTGTAGTCAAATATTTTCAGCAGCTTGCTAAGAGACCTAAGATGTCTGATAAAACATTTATGGAGCATAATGTAATATGACAGAAGAAGAGAGTGGTAGCGGTTTTGTTCTTGCATATTGCATCATGCTGAACTCCACATTGCCAAATGTGCTCTGTGAGATTGAGAATTCAAGGCAGTGCCAGTAATTTTGGAGAAAAGAGCCCTTCCTAGTTGTTAAGCTATGTAAAGGTAATCATTATCAGCCCAGAGAATAACAAATTAATTGAATTGAAATACAGCACTATAATAATGCTGTGAATGTTCATACATAGAAATTAACCTGGCATATGACAGCACAAACTAAAACTAGCGAATTGTTTAGATATAACAACAACAGTGAGTATTCAGAACAGAGTAAAGAAACTGTACTCACCAAAACATTGAGTTAACTGCGAAATAACGTGAGTGGAATTATGTGACCATTCCAACTCTTCACCACTCTTCTTTCGTTTCCAATAAACATCATCCTCGTCAACCTGCATTTCATTTTGAAAATGCGTTTCAGTATCAAATATTTGGGATGGATCATACACATCAGTGAGTTTCCAAAACAATAACAAGATCAAACTCTCTATGTTCAGGATTTAACTGTCTGGTTTTCTTCACAAATTCAAGAGACGGGTATTATCAAACAAATGTATTCAATGCAGAGCATAGAGACACTCCTCAAGCAGGCTACGAAGTGAAGATAAGCTCACAAACATAAAAGAGAGCTTCAACTCATGAAAATAAGGTTTTGAAATTCAAAATTCTACACTCTTGAGAGAACACATGCTATCTTGATGTCAACACAGGAACTCAGAGTCTAATTACAAATAGTTAATTCACCTATAGATGCAAACGAAAGGCATATTGCGCATTATTAGTAGACTCTTGATATCAATTAAGAATTCTAAAAAAGACTAAAAAAATGTCTTGAAACTGAAATGGATACAAAGGAAGTAATCTATGGCAGAAAAAAAAAAAAAAAAAGACACTCCAATAATGACAAATTAGTTCATCAATCAGCTGCAACAGGCATTACAAAATACCCACCAAAAAAAATACCAAATCTTTACCGGATGGGCATTTCCTAAAGTCTCTAAAATATCAAACAGAAGTGAGGATTTTTACTCTGTGACGAGAAGAACAAGAGGGAAAGCATTGTCTACTCTTTCTCAATCTCATGAGGAGACCATAAAAATTAAAGCTTTAGTTCTTTACTCTTTCTAACCAAAAGCAAAAGGCCAAGAGACAAAAAAAGAGAAGGCATTGAAAAAAAAAGTGACATGATTGCAACCAAACCATGCTCTCCTCATAATATTCAACCACGCATCATTTTCTCTCATTAAGTCGAGGAAGGCAATGATGGTATAAACACAGAGATGCTCAGAAGCTAACTTTTTGGAGAGGCAGAGATTTAACAAGCGCAATTAATGGGATCTTTATGCATCAACTTTTGCAATACAAAAAAGTTTGAAACTTTGTAAAAAGTGGTGGCATATGTCTCTTTATATGCAATAAAAACAGCAAACTAGACAAATTTTGCATATCCCCAATAAAACAAATAAGCACACAAAGCTATGAAGACAATAAAAAAGGATCAAACCTTTTATGGGGTTTGAGAGGATGGCATTGTGGTGGTGGTGGTGGTGGTGTAAAAATGTCCACAGAAGGGAGGTCAAGGGGAGACAAAAACTAGATTTTTCAATGAAGGGAAGGAGATAGAAAGAGAAGATAGAGAATGGCATTCTGTTTTGGATGGATTTTTGGATTCAAACAAAGTATTGTTTTTTAGGAAAGTTAAGAGTCATTTGAGGGTTGTTTTGTCTGTGCATCACTGCATTGTCTGTCTTTGGCTTTGTAAACCAGCCAATTTCCTACAAACTTGGCTACATCGTAGGACTCGGGCCTATCAGTCTGGCTTTATTCCTTTTTGGTTGGACGTGGGTTTGGAACTTCAACTTTCCTCGAGGTTTCCATTAGGCTTAAACTTTAGTTGATTACAACTTAATTACAAGTCTAATCATGTCTCACTACACAAGTTTGATTTATGTTTATGGTGGGAAAAAAGAGACAACTTTCCTCTACGATGCAGTTGTCTCTCATTATACAAATTTACATGTATTCGATTCCACTAGATATGTTATTCGAGTTTCATCGTGGGTCAAGAAAACTTTTTTTATATAAAAAAAAAGTGCTACGCCAAAAAGAATCTAAATCTCGAATTATCGGTCCAAGTGTCAATTTAAATAATATAAAAAAATAACAACAATAAATAAATGAATAAAATAAATAAATAAATCATAAATAAACCTATTTGAATTATAAAACAACTCAATAATAAACTAATATTAGGAAAACCGCAAAAAGTAAAAAGGTAAAACTTCAAGAAAAAAAACATCAACTTAAAAAAAAAAAAAACTCAAGCAATCTTTATGAATCTTGTCTAATCTTAAGAACATGCAGCTTATTGAATCATATATACCCGATTTTAATTAAAAAAAACTTAATTGTCAATCAATTTAATATTAAATGATGAAATTATTGAAGAATATTAATAAAAAAAATATGCAAAAGAAAAAAAAATAAGGATAAAATTTAAGAGAAAATAGCTAAAAATGATGAAATTTGAAAAAACAAAATAACCCCAAACAAAATAAATGGCAATTAAAAGAATGGGTGCCAAATTTGAAAGATTAAGAAATCATAGGAGATGAAATTGAAAATATTTGTAATTTGATAAATTATTTATAAATTGAAAAATGATATGGGGTGAAATTGAAAAAATAATTATAGATGGCTAACCTAATAGAATCATACCCAAAAAATAAGAAGAAAAAAAACCCAAAAAAAATTAAAAATAAGAAAATAAACTCAAAAAAGGGGAAAAGAAACCAAAAAAGTTCAGAAGAACCTCCTAAATCTACTCTAATCTCTAAAATCTGCAACTTGTGAAATCTTGGACATGTGTTCGATCAAGAAACTTAACTCTCAAGATATTTAATTTTGAAAGATAAAATCGTATAAAATATTAATAAAAAAACTTGCAAAAGAAAAAAATAACAACAACAAGAATGATGATAAAATTTGATAGGAAAAAAACCCGACGATGATGAAATTTGAAAAAATAATAATTAAAAATGATCCTAAATAAAATAAATTGCACTTAAAAGAATGAGAACCAAATTTTAGAAATTAAAGAATCATCAGGGGTGAAATCAAAAAACATTTATAATTTGATAGATTATTTATAGATTAAAAAAATAATTGGATGAGATAGAAAGAAATTGTTGAAGGCTGACCCAATAAAATCAAAAGGCAAAAACTAACAAAACAAAACCCAAAAGAAAGAGGATAAAAAATAAGAAAATATCAATTTAGAAAAAAGAAAAAAGAAACCACACAAACTCGAAAAACCTTTTAAACCTATTCTAATTTCTAAAAGTCACAACTTGTAAAATCTGACTTGGATTCAATTAAAAAGCCTAATTTCTTGACCACTTCAATAAAAAAATAGTGAGAATAAGATTTAATAGAAAAAAAAAAAAACCCAAGGAACATGCAATTTTTTTAAAAAAAATGATGCCAAATAAAATAAATAGCAATTAAAAGAATGGGGACCTAATTTTTAAAAATGAAAAAAAAATCTTAGAGGTGAAATTAAAAAAATATTTGTAAAACCGAGTAAACCTGGGTAAATATCTTAAACCTGGTCAAATTTAAAAAACTCGCAACCCGTGAAACCTTAGATTCGGGTCCAATCAAGAAGTTTATTATGATCCAATATAAAAATATAAATTTTAAAAACTTTTCAAAGCAAAAAGAAATTAGCAATAAAAAGAATATGGATTAAATTTGATAAGAAAAAAAAAAAGCAAAGGAGGGTGAAATTGTAAAATAAAATCATTTATGATTTATTAAATTTGATAGGAAAAAAAAAAAACAAATGAGGATGAAATCATACTACAAAATCAATTGAAAAAATGGTTACCATAAAAAAAAATAGTAAACAAAAGAATTGAGACCAAATTCAATAAATTATTTGAGATAAAAAAAAATATCATAATAAAAAGAAAATGGATAAAATCTAAAGAACCAACAAATTGAAGGGTCGTTCTTGAATTTTTAAAGGGCTGACACAAAAATTAAGGTGGGGTAGAGAGAAGAAGTGGGGAAGAAATGGTTGTTAGCGCTAAACCATCGTGAATCTTGGCACACGCACCTCCTTATCTGGTTTGAGGGGCCAAGACCTTTCAAATATCATCTTGGAAGTAGAAGTTTAGTGGTCAGATGGCCCCCGCGCTAACAGGTTTTTTTAAAATTATATTTAATAACTTTAATTTACAAAAATACCTTTGAGCACCCTTGGAAATTACAATAAAAACAATGTAAATTAAAAAAAAAAAAACCCTTGAGTTTTCAATTGGTTTTGTCTTTAAGGGCATCAAAGTATATAATTACACTATTTTAAAAAATTAAAAATACAAAAATATCCGTGAGTAGTAGGTATCAAATTATTTTATTTTAGAATTAAATTAATAATTTTATTGTACAAAATAAAATAAAATTATCAATCTAACCTCATAAAATTATAAAAAAAAATAGTTGTGTCATGGTGAAGAGACAATCTTAACTCAAATCTTAGTGCATTGTCTTTTTTTTTAAGAGCAAATTTATAATTTTACTATTATAATAAATAGTAATTTGTATCTTTATAATATTTTTTATTTTAGATTTCTTCAGAATGTCATAAATTTTCCAAGGACATATTTTATCTTTTTGGAGAAATAGTTTTAGTTGAATCTAAAGTTATTATATAATTTTCCCATAAGTAACTCCATACATCATAGCAAAGTCGTGGCTGCAAATTAATTAGACCAAGCAACTAGCAACAACAACAAAAAACACCAAAAGTCTCATAATGATAAAGGAAACTAACTCTCTGATTACACAAAAGAAAGGCATGTCTACAATAGAAAGGCAAAATTGGAGAAAAAATGATACAAAAACAAAGTTCTAAATCTACTAGTTAGGCTAAGTTAAACATGTAGAGAGTTGAGTCAAGGGGATGAACATTCTCTCTCTCAAAAAAAAAAAAAAAAAAAAAAGAAGAAGAAAAAAAGGGGTTTGACCATCATGGGACAGGGTAAGACTTGTTATTACACATGCACTTATAAGCCATGGGACAAGTCTCAGCCTCTTCAAGTGAAGCACAAACAAAACTGACCATTACTAGTCTACACGGTGAGCATGACCCACATGCATGAGAACAATCTGGCAAACTTGATCCTGCAATTTGGACAGTATCAGCACCCCTTCTCTTTGCCGGCCACCTTTCCCCGTATAAGAACTTGGGTTTTGCCACTGTCCCATCTTTAATTCGAGGCTGTGTCGAATGGTGGTGCCCATGGTCTGTTCAGCATTAAATGGAGAAAAAAGAAAAGAAAGTTAGTCGCAATAGAAACCCTAGCAAACGAATTTGAAGTAGAGTTAAGGAGTAAAGGAGAAGGGTTCATACGTGTTCGTGGCCTGCCTATATGCCTCGCTGATATGGCCATTGGAAGAAGAAAGAGAGCAATGATGACTGATGCTGCAACAAAAACCTTCATGGCTTTGGTTTTTCTCATTTGTGTTAATTAGTGGAGTGCGTCTATATGTGTTGAAAGAAAATTTGAGACAAATTAAGGTTTGAGAGAGGAAGTGTAGACGTACAGTAATATATATATAAACTGGTGGGCAGGAGGAGAAAGAATTGAAGCAAATCACAGGCAAGAGTGTGTGCCCAAGTAGTGTGACAAGAGAGGGTCACATGAAAAGGGATGCACAAGCCAGGTTTGCTTACGATAGTCACAGGACTCAAGCCTTGACATGGGTGTGGTTCCATGGAAGAAAGGTGAAATATATAGAATGAAAGAATTAACTGAATTCAAGTGCTTTCTTTACGTGACTTTCTGACTAAGTATATAAATGTTGGGAGGGATTTTCAAATTTATTGAATTTTTGAAGCTTAAAGGCCCTGTAGGAGCTAATAAATTAGACACTGTAGATTTAATGTGATTGCCATTAATGCCTTCTGCTTCTATAGTAGATATAGTATATGCTTAAGTTCGGACCACCTTGAAGCTATTTAATTCCTGGAAAATAAGATACCTAGTTCTGTTCAAATCTTACCCTATCCACATTGGAGTATCTCCTATCCAGTAGCCTACATGTTAAGTATTTTACCCATGTTGTGTTGTGTTGGAGTCGTAATTTAAAAAAAAAAAAATACCAAGTATGCAAGCTATTTTGATGTGTTTTTTTACACAAAGAAATTCAAAATTTAAATAGAAAAGTTTATGCGTGTATATAATTAAATGAATCGATAACTATCTATATAAATAAATGAAAAAAAAATCATTAATTAATGATAACCAAAAAAAAAAAAAATAAAAAATAAATGTACATCAAGATATTTAAACTTGTAAAATCAGACATCTACTCAGTTAGGTTTACAGAATTTATTTATTAAAATCAATAAGAGATAATAGGAATAAAAACACACATGAAACTTATTTAATAAAATAAAAAGAATTACACAAGGCCAAACATAATACAAATATTATTTAAAAATAAATATAGATTTTATATGTATAAAACAATAAAAAATTATAGATGAAACAAAATAATATCTTCAGATATAAAATACAAACAAAGATTTAAAAAAAAAATCTCTATTCAAAAAAGATTTGCATAGCTCATAACTTACATCATGAGACTATAATAAACTAATAGAAAAAAAATTAAAGATAATCATAGAATCAATTTTTTAATACATACATATATATATATATATAAAGATAAATCATAACAGAAATGAGCTAAACAAAGAATGTTAAAATGCATTAACTTTTAAAATCATGACCGTGCTTATTAGATTAAAAGCACTACAAATAAAAAAACCACATAACCCCATTTCCAACAAATCAAAAGACAAATGATAAAACTAGAATAAAAAAATTGCACAAAAGAATCTAAAACAAAAAACTATATTTAAAATAATGAAGGTGAAAATTGAAATAAAATATAAATTAGAGGAAAAAAAACATTCAATTGAAGGGTTTAATTGAAAATAAAAATAACTTTAAGAAAAGGAAAAACAGAAAAAAAAAAATGAGGGTCAAAATTGAAAAAAAATAAAAACAACATAAACTTTGATTGAATGATAAAACTGAAAATCAATAAAACTTTAACAAAAGGATTAAGAGAAAAAAAAAGATATAAATCAAAAGAATAAGGACTAAAATGAAAAGGATAATAAATGAAAAATTATAATTGAATGACTAAATTAAGAACAAACAAAACTTTTATAAAATGAATAAGAATGAAAATAAGAAATTAAAAGAACAAGGAATTAAATTGGAAAAACAAAAACAAAAAGGACAATCACGTACTTTTTCAAGTAATAGAGAAAAAAGAGAGGGGAAAACTAGAAACGATCACTAACTATAAATCATTCATCATCCATTATCACACACACCACACCATGAGAAAGAGGACGTGGTGGCGCTTCCAAAGACACAACGAAAAAGTAAGTTTGGCCACCAGGTGAATTCTCACAAGCCATTCAAATGGTATAGATGTCACCCACTCGTTGACATGAAATGATCACGCACCAGTAGCATTTTCAAATAAAAATTTAATTATTCAATGTAAAAATAACAAAATTCCCCTTATGACCCTGTAAATTATATATAAAAAAAAGTATGTAAAAGGACAAAAATATCCCAAGATGCATGGCTTAGTTTTTGTCCTTTTAAGGGAAAATTCATTTTTTTATTGTATTCTAATAAACAAAAAAAATTAAAAAAAAAAAAAACATTGGTCAACACTTATATCTTCTTATCTCAGAAGTAAATAAATAATCTCACTATTTTAATTTTTTTTTGAAAAGATCAATATACCTCTAATAATCCTTTAATGATTAATAAATCATTGAAAAGATGAAATTGCCCTCAAATTTACCAAAACTTCCAATTTTTAAACAAAAAGTAGAAAAGATAATTTGATTATAGCAATCCATAATAATCTATGTCTAGTACTACAATGAAAAACCCACACCCTATATATTTTCTATTAATAATTTAAAAAGATCAATAGTTAATTATCACAGGTTTGTAATTGATGGCCAGATTTTGCTCAATTAATTTGGTTTGAACATGATTGGTTACAGTATATGGTACCATTAAAACTCAATCATTTCCCCCATTCTGCAGCAAGCTACTCAATGAGGTGATCCCCAGCTACACAAATAATTAAGTTGTAAGACTGGAGAGGGAGGCCAAAAATAATGTAGTAGAAGGTAATCAGTGTCCTCTCTTTTTGGCGAAAAATGAACTTTAGTGCTCTTTATCATGCATTATCGTTTCTCCTATTCATAAGAGATCATCATCACCTGTATTACAGTAACAATTACAAATAATAATAATAATAATAATAATAATAATAATAAAAGATAGCTCAGCCTTTCATTGTCCACGTAATCATATTTTATTGTGGATTTATAGAGTGAAATTAGTATTTTCAGCTTCTTGATAGTGAGTTTTTAAAGTTAACTTCCTAGGTTAAATTTAACAACTATAAATACATACATAATATTGTCTGTTATATCCATGTCAATGCTAAAAATTAGGATAGCAATTGTATTATTGAAAGCAAAACCTAATTCTCCAAAGAAATTATTGTACATTGTCTAGTAATGTACAATAGTGAGTAATTTGCATTGGATTTACTTTTCTGTTTTATTCTTCATTATTTTTTTTATTTTTTTTTTTTGAATTCGAGGAAACCCTATTTTCCGGAAAGCGCACTTTGTGGGCCCAGATAAGTAAGTAAAACCCCGGTTGTCCCAGGCTCTTACAAGAAATGCACGCCCTGACTCGAACTCAAGACCTGCTGTGCAGATCTCAAGCCCTTTGCCACCACGCTACACCCCTTGGGGACTTCTTCATTATTTTATATTTGGGTCATTCGATTTCCTTTTTTTTTTTAATTAATTTGACCTTTGGGCATTGCAACAATATAAGTTTGGGCTTTACATGTTGTTTGGTATGTATATGAATGGGGATCTCGAGATGTCAATAAAATATATCGTTGCTTAACTTTGCAAAATAAAATTCAATTTTATTGATATATGATAATTAAAGTTTTCGAGACTGAATTTAAAACTTTGATAAATATCAAGCCCCTTTAATCTTGTCCCATAAGGGATTGGGCTGGACAGCTAAGGCAAATATCTGTCTCTTTTTTTTTTTTTTCTAGTTTTCATTTTTTTTATTTGATCCTGCCATGTTTTTTTGTTATTATCATTTGGGATTGCCTAATTGGTTTATTTTGGTTACCTAGTTATAGGGGTCACACAATGTTGGGGAAAAGGTTTGGTGCCTGATTTGTCAAAATATGTTTAGATTATGTTGATTTAGAATAGTTAGGGCTTAAGGGACCAAAATGGATGCTAAAAGAAATATAAGGGAGTGTGGTTAAGATTTAGAATAAGGTAGTCTAGCATGTACAATGCATGCACAAAAGGGTGAGGGAGACTGCACTTCTCTGGCTGTGCACGTGGCCCTATACGATAGCCACATTCAACTATCCACGATGGCGATAGATGTGGCGTAGCGTATTCTTCCATATAAGGAAGTGCATATGGTCATTTTGATGGTAGCGTATCACCGATGTTGTTTTCTTTTTTCTTTATCTCTTTTATCTCCCATCTTCTTGAAATTTAGACTGACCTATCAAAAAAATTAAACATTTTATTATTATTTCAGATTAATTTTTATTATTTTGATTGTTAAATTTTAGTCTAGGTCATTTTGTAAATTTTTTTTTGTTTAATTTCACTCTTCAGCTAAAAAATTAAAGTTAATCATCTTATTTTATTTTTCAGATTTTATCATATTCTTTTAATTGTTATTTCTTATTGTTCCTTTAATGTAAAACAATACACCTTGGTCCGTGAGTTTTTTATTTTTACATTGAGTCTTTTTGTTTGTGTTTTAGTCCTCAAATTTTTTTTATTTTCATCACATTTTAGTCCTTAGGTTTAGAGAGATGAGAGAGAATGTTGTAAAAAAGGGAGAGGACATACAGAATTCTTGTTCATGTTCATTCTAGCTACAAAAAATGCTAATCTTTGTGTCACTAGTTTTGGCATTCAACCATCTTGAAAAAATAGATCGAGGCCTATGAATTTTGTTTAATTTGATTTTTTATTTTTTTAAAGTGATTAGATGGTGTTTTGAGGTTGAAAACAAGGTTGTAGAAAAAATGTTTTATTTTTATTTTTTAGACCTGCAACCCTGGACATTAGACCAGTAGCACCTTATATCTACAAAAACCATAAAACTCAATTCTCAACCAATTAAATGTTGAAAGATTAACTTAGAAATAGAATATCAATTACACAAAAGGTTCCAAAACAAAAATTAACAATTAAAAGAATGGGGATCAAAATTAAAATACAAATAAATTTTATTTTTTATTGAAGGGTGAAATTGAAAAGAAAAATCAATTTAACAAATGCCTAAAAAATAATTAAAAGAATGAGTACCAAATTGAGAAAAAATAATATTTGAAAAGTTGGGAATGAAGGCTGAAATTAAATACAAATAAATCTTCTATAAAATGACCAAAACAAATTTTACAAATGAAAAGAATAAAGATTGAAGTTGAAATATCAACAAGAATGAGGGTCACACTGTAATTCTCAAGCAGAGGGGAGACTCATTAACAACAAATTGGACCACTACTGCCTACGTACACGATACTACGAGGAAGAGGACACGACATGACTTTACAAGACATGACAAAAATGCATTTTTTGATGTTGGAAGGCGCCAAATGCTTTAAAGAGAGTGTCACTCACGCACCAAACTGTCTCTAAACTGATATAATAATAACAAAAAAACTATTGCAAAAGATGAAAAAGCCCTTTGATACTAATTTTAATTTTTTTTTTTTTGCTTTTAAAGGCATTTTGATCATTTCACTATACTTTTTTATATATATATTTGGTCAAATATCAAATTGCCCCTTAGTTGAATTGATAATAATGAAAAAGTCATTGTGAAAAATACTAAAATTCCCTTTGATGCTAGTTTTGATTTTTTTTTTTCAAGAATTTTTTGGTTGTTTCATTGTCAATTTGAAATGATAAAAGACTTACTTATCCCTGATCAATTTGATAATAATTAATGGGCCTTGTGAAAAGATCTAAATACCTCCAATAATTAATACAAGGATTTTTTATGGGAAAGAAAAAAAATCACAATTTCACTAATCTATTAAACAATGTCCATGAGCTTGTGTCTGTAATATTTTTCCAAGCACATTTAGCTTTGGTTAATACCATTTAAATTATTTATCATTCTATTTTTAAAATAAGATAAAAAAATACATTTAATAAAATTATTGTGTAAAATTTTATATTAACAATTTTAAAATAATAAAATAGTTTTCTTCCCCCCAAAAATTGTCATATTATACTTTGTTAATTTTGTTTACTGGCATACCAGTCTCCAATGCTACAGCGCTGATGCTAGATATATTAGTATATTAATTTGCTCAATTTATTTTATGAATAATATTTTAATAATGCCTTTTTAATCAAAATTAAAAAATACAATGTTATAAAATTTATTCAAATCAAATCCTTCCTAAATTCTCTATTTTGAATGAATCTCTCTCTCTCTCTCTCTCTTTCTCTCGCATATATATATATATATTAAAAAAATAAAAAAATAAAATTCACAATCAATCTTTTTTCTTGTGGAAAGACATGTCGTCTACCATCAATATTGGTGTTATCGCTGCCTTCCATAATAGATAGGAACCGTCCCATGACGGTTGCAACTACCAACGACAAACAAAAAGGGTTTTCGTTTTTTTGGACGGAGAATACAAGGACCCAAAACAAAAGCTCTCTCTCTCTTAAATCCCAGCATCATACCATTTCATCAAACACAAAGCCTGCATTTTTCATCACTGAATTCTCTCATTATAGGTGGGTCTGTACTTATCTCTCTCTCTTTCAAGCTTACTTACATTTTTCTTGTTTATATGTGCGTGAAAATAATGATGTTATGGGTTTTTGGTGTTTGTTAAAATGCCTATGTGAACTTTCAAGGTTAAAACCTTTCCGGGTTTTGTTCTTTGATGTCTGTAAAAAATTGAAAAATGTGCAGTGTAGTTTGATTGTGGTGATGGGTTTTGAATAATTTGCTATTAGTCTCATTGTTAGATTCCTGGAGTTTCTTAAGTTTTAAGCTTGGTATACTGCATCTTTGAATTTGATGATGCATTGGTGGCACTTGTTTCATTTCTAATTGTGAAAGTTTATGGTCTTTGTTTTTGTTGGATTCTGAGAAAATACTATGGACCAATATGAAACAAAATCAACAAACAACGTAGAACTATCATATATGAAGATTTCAAATAGTGTAGCTAGTAAAACCTCTGTGTTGTGCTAGAACCACTGGTTCTATAATTATATGATTTCCTCCTGCAGAGGTGCGGTGATTAATAGAGTTGAGTTGCAGGATATGTGTGTTATAAGAGTTTATCTTCTGTTAATTTTCTTTTTTCATGCATGTCTTCATTTCTTATGGAGTTTTCTTTCTCATTTTCTTCATTTATGCTCTGTTCATCTGTGAGTCGACAATGCATCTTTCATTGTCTTTATCGATGATGTGTTTGGTGGCAGATTGAATTGAAGGCGTTAGGGTGGAACAATTTTGCTGAAAGTTGTGAATGAACATTGTAAATCTGCTGTAGCAAAACAACTGGATGGAATTCAGATCCATGCCAATGTCTTCTGAGTGGACACAGGAACAGTTGGTCGACAGCATTTAGATACAGCTGCAGCTACTCAGTTGAATAAACCAAAAGAAAGGAGGCCTTTTTTATGCTCATTTTGAGTCAGTGAATAACCCAGAAGATAAAATGATAGAGCAATACCTTTCAAAACCTTCATTCTCATTGTCAATTCCTATTCCTCAACCCCCTAAATCCAAATCCTCCTTTTCATGCTCCTATTCAAAAATTCGATGTGAATCGGTTGATTATCCCTCTTCATCAAAAATTGATGCAAAACACCCACAAATTTCTACCATTAACAGCAATGGTTCTTCACCATCAGCATCTGTGGATTCGAAGAACAAGGAGAAGGGTCCATACCCATATCCAGGAGGTGGGAAGATGGGGCCATATACTGGGAGGGATCCCAATGTGAAGAAGCCAGAGTGGTTGAGGCAGAAAGCTCCTCAAGGTGAACGGTATGATGAGGTAAAAGAATCTCTGTCTCGCTTGAAGCTCAACACTGTTTGCCAAGAAGCTCAATGCCCCAACATCGGAGAGTGTTGGAATGGTGGTGGTGATGGCATTGCAACTGCGACTATTATGGTTTTAGGTGATACTTGTACCCGTGGCTGTAGATTTTGTGCTGTTAAAACCAGCAGCAACCCTCCTCCTCCTGATCCCATGGAGCCCCTTAACACTGCTTTGGCCATTGCAAGTTGGGGGTAAGTTTGTTTCTTATAATTAACAATGAAAAGATTGTTTCTGTACTGTTTGCCAGTGTTTTTTTTTTTTTTTTTAGAATATCAAATAAAAGCTTGTTTTTTGGTTGCTTCTCAATACCATTGCCTTTAATATGTAAGAAGAAATAAAAAGATAAACCATATTTCAGCATATAGTGTTCCACTCAGTTTAAGCATCAAACTAATCTAGCATTTTGTTTGTTTCCTGATTTTGTAGTGTGGATTACATTGTTATTACAAGTGTGGATCGTGATGATCTGCCAGATGGAGGAAGTGGGCATTTTGCTCAAACTGTTAGAGCTATGAAGGTTTGCATATTATCTGGATTGCTCTATGGCAGTCATGCTCCTATGTTACTGCGCAGAACAGTTGCACAATATATGAATCACAAATTGGATCCTATACACCTTTCCTGCAGGAACTAAAGCCAGAGATCATGATTGAATGCTTAACTTCTGATTTTCGTGGTGACCTAAAGGCTGTAGATACTCTGGTACATTCAGGATTGGATGTGTTTGCCCACAATGTTGAGACTGTTAAACGCCTCCAACGAATTGTTAGAGATCCTCGGGCTGGGTGAGTAGCATGTTATTGCTTTTGAGCAAGAGTTCAACATCGGTCTATGCCAGATCAGTTGTGTTGCTTTTGAAGCTAACCAGCCGTGGTTGTACTTTGATAGTCAGTTCATAACATTTGAATACAAAAATTGGACCAAAATCATCAAAACTTCTCTGGTTGGTATCTTGTTCTATGCTAGCTCTGACTTTACAGATGACACAAAACATAAACAATATTTAGCTTATAAAATTCAAGATTATCTCCATTTAAAGCATACATACACATGTAAGGCATAAAGGTATTCTATTATTTGTTGAGAACAGGTCAAAAATTGCATGAATAAACCATGTCTAGTGGGTTGGTGTACTTGTAGTAAGAAAGCTTATGCAGACTGGTTGTTCTTTCAAGAGAATTTGATGTGGATGCCAATTTTGATTCTAAGTTGTGGTTTGGAAAATTCAGGTATGAACAGAGTTTATCAGTCTTGAAACATGCAAAAATCAGTAAGAAGGGAATGATAACAAAAACCTCCATAATGTTGGGTCTGGGAGAATCTGATAATGAGGTGAAGGAAGCCATGGCTGATTTAAGGGCTATAGGTGTTGATATTCTGACATTTGGACAATATTTACAGGTAAAATGATATACCAATACACTTTGATGCCATTTGGTTTGAGTACTTTACATGTATTATGCCTAGAATTGGGCTTTTTTGCTTTCTTAAATATATTACACTTCTAAAGCTGGCCATAGTCTAGCGTTGTTGTGCCTTGGTATTCTCATGTTGTCATAAGATGGTTTCAGCTCAACACGGCTTAGACATTTGTTAGGTTGTCGTGTTATATCACGCTACTATATTTACCTGACTACTATAGCGGTCTCTCAATATGGAATTGCTTATCTCTTGCAGCCCACTCCGTTACATTTAACTGTCAAGGAGTATGTTACACCTGAGAAGTTTGCTTTTTGGAAAGAATACGGAGAGTCTATTGGATTCCGTTATGTGGCCAGTGGACCTCTGGTAAGTTCTTTGAGTAACTATATATTTTGGTGATTATACATGTTAAAATTTGTGTTCTTACACAAATTAACAAAAAGGAAAACAGGCAAATTGTCAGAATCAAAATTCGTAAATGCATCAGGTTCCCTGTTCAAGTCCAGTTGTGTTCCTCTAAAATCCTGACTGTTCAAACTTTAAGTCTGCTACTATAACAAAAGCTTGCAAAATTATGTATGGTTTTGCTTCATATCCAATATTTATTATCTGTGCTTGAGTTCATTTGGTAATATTCAAAACACCATTCATCAACATTTTTTAATATTTACACCGCATTTATTTTCTTACGAGAGCTTTAAATTTTGATTTTTCCAGGTTCGATCCTCGTACAGAGCAGGGGAACTCTTTGTTAAGACAATGGTGAAAGAAAGTGCTAAAGAAGCTGCTGCCATATCCTAATCATCTTTCGTAATCTTTTTTATTACTCTATCTTGATGGCCATGCAACTAGAGCAACAACAGCTTGGCGCCTCGGGCAGCTGGCTTTGGGACATGTGGATTAAGATATAGCAATTTAAGTTTTTGTTACTCTTGGTTTTTATCTTGCCAGCGGTAAATTTTGCTCACAAATGGAAATATCATGAATGGATCTATTTATTTTTTTCATTGCCATCCTTCTTGTAACCTCTCTTGCTACATTTTTATTCTATATATATAATGAAAATAAAGACAAAATTTTAAAGACTCTACTTGTTTGGGATTTCAGAGTTTTTTGTTTTTCAAATGTCATCTTTTGTAGCTCACGCAATCATTCTTTCCTGAAGATATAGGGGCATAATGTAAAACCCGACTAATATTAGGTTAGGATCGACTTCCATGTGATCATTCAGTTTGATTGGTTGAAATGATTCATCTGGATCAATTTAATTTTTTTATTTTATAAAATCAAAACATGTTTTAACGAAAAATTTAAAAAAAGAGTTGAAGAGTTAATAACTAGGTTTTGACCGGTTTAGACCTAGGTTAACCTGGGTTTTTAACCTAGTTAGCCGAGTTTTTTCTATTTTCTAATGTTATTTAATCTGGACCAATTCAAGCCTTGAGTCGGCTTAGTTTTGGGTTAATTTATTGGGCTAGTTTAGGTTTTAAAACAATAAATTGATGTCGCACATGTTAAATATCTTAATTCAAATAATAATTCAATTAATAATGAATCTAAGTTGATTGGTGTTGAATAGAAAATAAATATAGATAAATCCAGGACTGAGATCACTTTTAGTAAAATAATTTCTTCTGCAAAATGCCCAAATTGCTACCTGTTAGATAATCTCCTCCATTTTTGTAGAGATTTTGGTAGCTATAGCTATATTAAATGCAATATCTCTGAATTTTCTCAAGCAAAATTCTTGAATGGCTCTTACTATAAGGTTAGGAAATTCAGGGTAGATATTCTCCAAATTGTTATTTTTTCCACAAAAATATTATCACAATTTATTGTTTTCTTAATATCGATGCAGTCAAAGATGGAAGAAGGTCATAAAAAACATGGCATAAAATATTTAGCTTGGATGCGGCAGTTCTTGGCTTCTTGCTTAACAGGGTTGAAATTCTATAGGATAAGACAATCCAAACTATAATAAATTAAGACATAAAGAATTATAAAACCTCAACTTGAATATGAACATTGTGAAGATACTTGCAAAAAAATATATATTATGAACTAATCAATTGGCAGGTTTAGTGTGTGCCTGAGCTTGAGATGGCTTTGGGGAATGACAGGTTGTTGAGATTTGAATTTGCCTTTTTTCTCCTCTATTGAATGTTTAAATAATCATCATCATTATCATCATAGTTATGTCAGTTTAAGGTATTCTTGCACCGGATGATAAAAAAGCTTGAAGATTTACTATCCATGCTAAGCCTAGATTATGAAAAGCTTTGTGCGCAAGAAAACATCAAAATATTTTGCATGTAAGATATCAAAAACCTCAATGTTTTGCCTTAAGATAATAAAACTATTGTTTTAAAAAATGGATGCATTAGATAGATTCAGAGTCAATTTAGTTAAAATAAATAAATATATATATATATATATATATATATATAAATAAATACTTGAATGACTCAGTGACATGGACCTGACCAGGTTTTACCTGATTAAAACCTAATCATTAATAACCTAATCATTAATAACCTATTATTTTTTTAAAAAAAATAATAATAATATTTTAATTTTTTTATTATAAAAAATAAAAATTAAAATTGACTTAGGTCTATCCTCCCAAGTTTTTACTCCAAACCTTGCCTCAAGTCTATCCTCGATGAGGAAAACATGAACACCAACCAAGCATTTACTATATATATATATATAAAACGAACTATGCATATTCATGTCACCCAGTAGGAAACTTGGATGTTTCGTGTGAAAAAATATTTTCAAATTCAGGCTTACCCTCTGAATATACATGTTACCTTGTTGGTCAATGGTCAAAATAGGAATCTTAATGCACAAGTTCATTGCCCATTTAACATTCAAGACAAGGTTTTGACTTGCTATAGATATAGTAGTAGTTTATGTACGGCCGCCAAGGAATGAAAACATGAAATTTATGGTAAGAAAGAGAACAATATTTAATAAAATCAAACATTAAACTTAGTTTTTCTGGTCTATATATGAGTACAACTAACCCCATGATCAAGGTCTTATGATCTTGTCTACTATCTCTCAGCTTATACAGCGATGAACACCAGCAGCAGCCTTGTCCATGACGCCATAACAAAAAACTTTAGCCGTAGAATGAATGGTTACCAGCCTCTGGATCGATATGATTCTATGCATAGCAATGATCCTCGTGACATGGGGTATAGAACTGCAAGGGCCAAGCAAAGGCAGGTTTTTCTGAAGTCTTACAGGTTAGCATCAAGAACCAATCTGAGAAGAAGGTCAAGATCATTGAAGCTAAAGAAGGTGGTGGCTAAGGTTAGGATGATTGTGTTGTCAGTAGTTTCATTTACGAGAGGAAATGCTTTAAAAACTTGTAATTCTAGATCATCAATCTGTGTTTCCTCTCCTATGAAACTCAACTAGTCTTGTTAGTTTTTGTTATTTATTTATTCTTTTTTTGAACTAAATTCTTCATTAATAAAGCATCCTCTGATGCTGCAATTCTTTGAGTTAGGTATCTGCATCTGCATCTGTATAATCTGTTTTAAGCAGACAGATTAGCAAAGATTCAACACTCTGGTTTTCATCAAGATATATGACTTGAACTGTGTATAAGCTAGAGGCTTATTGCTTGTCTGATATATTCCTTAACAATCTTCCCCGCTAAATATATTCAACTTGTGAACGAAACAAATAGAAAAATGTCTGCTTTTATATTTTAAAAGTAACTTTGAAAAAACAAATACATCTTTTTGATCTCAAGTTTAGATGATGAAATTTTCTTATCAAGCTAGTGCCAATACATCTTTTTTAGACTTAAGTCTTTACCCCATTGATCATAGATAAAGGAGTCTACTGGTGGAAGATCCAGATGACTATTTAGAATCATTAGATTCTTCAAACCTGCTGCTTCAACTTGACAAACTGGCATTTTCTTTTGGGTGGCCTTGCAAATTTGATGTGTTGGCTATATTTATAGGCTGATCATTTACCATTTAGTACCATGTATAACAGGCTGCAATTTGCCATTGCTAGCTAGCATCTGCTTTGATTAATTGATTTTGTGCATGTAATCCATGCTTTTTCACAATGATATGAAAAAAATATTTTTAGATTTTCCTAAAATGGCTCCTCCTTGGATGGTCTTGGCAAATGTCAGCAGAGTTTGTCTGCCAAGAATAGAAGAATCAAGAGTTGTGTAACAACCATGCCATTTACGAAAAATCTTCCATGTCCACACGTTGTGGAACAATACCCTAAACTAATGGAGACAAACTCCCCAAAAAAGGCTCTCTCTCTCTCTTCTCTCCACCTCCAAGTTCAAGATTCTTGGATGAGAAAGGAAAGGGCTTTTCTTTCTTCTTCTCCTTTCTTGTATGGACTATGCTCATAGGGTTCATCCATCGACGTTAGGCAGCAATGGGCACTGCTCCTGAATACCGACCAAATTATGTTATGCTAAACTATGATAATTCTTCAAGCGTAAGACCTCCTCCTCAAAGGCGTAACATTCCTAGGTACCAATCAAACCATCATCATTCACATGGTGGTTGTTTAAAGTGTGTATGCTTTTGCTTTTGCTTCTTGATTGTTATGATCATCCTTCTTGCTAGTGTTATTGCCTTCTTTTACATGACACTTAACCCCAAAATGCCTGAATATAATGTCGCGAGTTTCGATGTCAATGCTTTCAACATGGCTCCAGATTTTAGCCTCTACACAGAATTTGCCGTCACTGTGAAAGCTAACAATCCTAACACAGACATTTCTTTCATCTACGGCAAGGAAAGCTCTGTCGTTGTAGCCTATTCAGACTCGACTCTTTGTTCGGGCAAGCTTCCTGCCTTTCACCAACCAGGCGTGAACACAACAATGATCCAAGTTGTTTTGAAAGGAAAAAGCGAGTTCGGTTCCGGACTTCAAGAAGTTCTTATGGACAACAGGGAAACAGGAAAGATCCCTTTGCTTGTAATGGTGAACGCACCTGTTTCTGTGGTGCTTAAAAGTTTTCCATTGAGAGAAGTTATAGTTAATGTCAACTGTTCTTTGGTTGTTGATAACTTGTCACCCAACAAGAGAGTTCGGATTTTATCAAGTGAATATGCCTATTCCGTTAATGGTATGAAGCTCCAAATGTAAGTGACTCACATTTTTTTCATTTTCCTCTTCTTCATTAACATCTTCGATTCCAGCTAGAAGGGAAAGGAGGAGCAGAATGGGCTAATAGCATCCATGCCATTTGTCTTCTCTCAGAGATGAAATCAGAATAGTTTTGTTCTGCATGCTATATTGTGTTGATTGCTGATTATAAAGCAAGTTTATGTTATGCAGTTTTAGCTTGTTCTGTGCAGGCTTTTGTTGGAATTTATTCTTAACTTTATGCATTTTGTCAGCAGTATTGTAATTCTGTAATGTATATGTCACCCAGAACCTGTTATTGTTTTCACTAATTTAGAAAGATTAATCCATGTTTGGTTCATTCCTTCTCAATTTCTTTTCCAATGACACTAAAATCGCAATCTCAGATATTGTTATTTCCACTTCTCTATTTTCTCTGCAACCAAACACATGGTGTCAAAATATAATGATTTCAGACCTGCTAGATATTATTGGTAGAAAACCACTGCAGTAGAATCAGCCGAAGCTAAATTCATGAGGGTTCGCATAAGTGATTAAGACTTGGCTAAGGATCCATGATATCTTGGGTTTAAGTCTTGTTTTTGGATAGCTTGTAGATTTCCAACTCTTAAGGTGAACAAGTATGTTGACACGGCTAGTTCCAAGCAGTACTGGGGATATCATTATTCAAAAATAATATAAAATTATTTTTAGAATATCACTTAATAATTTTTATTAGCATCATGGCATCCATTATTAAAATCTTTTTTAATACCAAATGTTTCAGAAACATAAGACAATTTAGATATAAGCAAATATTTGTGTATATTACAAATATATATATTTCAAGTTATAGTTTGGTCAGATTTAATAATATTTATATTTTATTTATTATGTATTAAGTAAAATAACTATTAAGAAAAATCATTAATTCAAAACGGTTCGTATCAATATCCATTCGAATTGAAATCAAATGGAATTGTCATGGTTAATAGGATATCCTTTATCATATCTTAAAAAGCTTAATTAGAGGGGCATGATTGCAAAGGTTCTTCCCTCAACTCCTATTTAAAAATTTGAGCAAGTTCATCCACCTAGCCCATTAGACTCGGCCTCTCCCACAGTTTGGGCCTCTAAGGTAAATGGGCTGCTTGTTCTGGCAAGCCAATCATCATAGTGGATAAGCCCGTTAAGCATTTCAATTTCAATGTGCATTGTTATTTCACCTCCTAGCCCTAAAAAAGTGTGGGAATTGTGACCATTTCTAAGAACATTTCAAGCTTTTCCAAGTTCCATAGGGATTTTTACTTTAGAAAGAATATCAAAATGATCAATCCTATCTCCATTTTCACATCCCCTGTTACGAATCCCAGCAATGGACCATGTTCTACCAACATCCTAGATTAATTCTCACCGTTAATAATTTTTTAAAAACAACCAAAACGCTAAAGAATTTGGCTAAATCATGATTTCAACACCAAAAAATTTAGTTTTTTTACTGAAAATTAATTATTTTTTTAAGTTTAGATCGTTTTGATGCATTGATTTTTGAAAATGATTTTTAAATAATAAAAAAAAACAGTTTAATACATTTCATCATGAAAAAAATATTTTAAAAAACAGCCGCAACTATATTTTCAAACAAGCACGAAGTCTATATTTAATATGTATTTAGTATTTTGGTATAGAGTGTTTTTTAAAAAGTATTATTGGCTTAAAAAGTTTATTAAAAATTTATTTTTAGTTTTAATATTAACACATTAAAACTATTAAAAAAGCATTAAAAAAATCAATTTGATATATTTTTTAATATAAATACACTCAATGCACTTTCAGAACAAAGCCAAACACAAATTCTGCAAAAAAAAAAAAAAAAAAAGATTCATTGTACAAACAAAACCCTTTTAAAATTGAATGATGGTTAGATTATTGTGCACTAATCATCACGAACATTCCCTTTATCTCCTCGAAAAAGCAATCGTAAAAAACAAAGTGAGAGCTCTGGTCTCCATCATCACAGACTCCCAAGCTTTCCTAACATGCCCAGACAAGGAACCACCTCTTGCACTTGCATGCCATGAGTTGGCCACCAGCCCAAAACTAGAAAAACATTTTAGAGAGAGGGCGTGGGTTTGATCACCTGTTTCTTTGACTCCTGTCCTGACAACAACAACAGCAAAAGTCTTCTGCTTCTGTCTGTTTGCTATAAATCTAAGCTCTTACAAGACAAGAACCAATCATGAGCAGGCGGCAACCTTGCTGCGTGTGAATTAAGGATCAGGTCTTGTGTCAGGCCGGCAGAAATGACCTTCAGCACTCCGCATTTATATTTTTATACTTTTAAAATTATTTTATTTTTTTATTAATTTTAAATTAATATATTTTTAATATTTTTATTACCATTTTGATATGTTGATATCAAAAATAATTTTAAAAAAATAAAAATATTATTAATATATCTTTTAACACAAAAAATTATTTAAAAACCAAACACAACTACAACATCCAAGAAACTTATTTAGCTGCCTCAAGTTTTTTTCTTCCCGTCTTATATATTCTTGACCTTTTGCTCCTTTCTCATTTAATCACACTTACCTCTACAGCCGTGCTCGTGGCTCTCTCTTCTTCTTCTTTTTTTTTTTTTTTTTTTGAACTTCTTGTTCTTTTCTAAATTCTAATCCATGATGGATAAATTCAACGTTCTCTCAAGTAAAGTGAGTTTGGAATGCTAATCTTTGATAAATTTGTTATATTTGAATAAAAAAAATAGAAACCATAACAGAATTTAACATAAAATTAATTTTATGATATATATATACACACACATACGGTCAAAGGTTAGTTTGGGCGATTTGTCATACAATAAGGACCAAAATATCATTAATGTCAATTCTTATATTTATTTTTTATTTTTTTTAACAGTAAAGAAGAATTAAAAACTTAAATACTAAAGAATGTTTTTGTACTAGATAATTCATTTGTAACAAATTTGTTAGACTTTTGAGATCCTGCACCTAATCAATTGTGACACTTTCCCTTAGAAATATCAACCATTGAACTTATATTAAAAAAAATATTTATAAGATCGATCATACTTGAAATTTGGACAGCGGAATTTTTGGGAATAATCTAGAATAACTAAATTTATTTTAAAATAATAACTTAAGAGTTTTCCATCATGATTAAAATAAGTTCAAAGAGTCTTCAAATAAAAGTTCTAATTTAAAAGACTAATTCTCCAATTAGCAGAACCCATGTTCAAGATATTTTTCTCTCTCCCATGACCAAAATATCATTGATGTCAATTCTTTATTTATTATTATTTTTTAAACAGTAAAGAATAATTTAAAATAAACTAAGTTACAGATTTCAAACATGATGAAATAAATTGTTTATGTTTAAAACTTAAATGCTAAAGAATAATTTATACTAGATAAATCATTTGTAACAAATTTGTTAGACTTTCAAGCCTAGTTGCGGTTGACTTGTCATAATGATTGTTTTTTATGAGGATATATCAAAATGATGTTTTTTTATTATTTTTTTAAATATTATTTTTAAATCAACACATTAAAAACAATTTAAAACACAAATTAAATTAATTTTTTAGTTTGCACCGCGTTACCAAACATTATCTTAAAAAATTACACTTTAATTTAAAAAAAAATAATGAATTTTTATCGAAACACTTTGCACGTTACCAATATTCTCTCCTGCACCTAAACAAATTTGACACTTTCTCTTCTCTAGGAAATATCAACCATGAACTTATATTAAAGAATATTTCTAAGACCCTACCTAACATTTGGGTCATGGATTTCTCAGGATAACCTAAAATAATTTAATTTTATTTTAAAGAGAATATTAATTTTTAAAAAAATAAAATAGCATCTACAAAAAAAATAAAATAAAATTCTTAAAATTAATCCATTTAAATCTCATTTAAGGACCCTACTCAAGAATATTATTGAATAATTTATGAAATTATCCCAAAACAAGCTCCATCCAATCTAGAATCTAAATCAAAAAGTCACCTATCCAATAAAAAAAAGTTTTCCATCATGATTAAAATGCAAAGAGTCTTCTAAAAGTTGTAATTGAAAAGACTAATGATCCAATTAGCAGAACGCATGTTCAAGATATTTTCATATTCTCTTTCCCATGATGGCTGACTTATTCTCCCCTATCACCCACCATCTCATCTCAATTCGAGAGGTGGGCTTGCTTGCCCCTGAAATTGCCAAATTCACCAAAAATCAAACGAAAGTAGCCAACTTGCCTAAACCCAATTAAACACGGAAATTAACCAATCTCAGTGATTTCAAAATAAATAAATAAATAATGAGACGGACAGGAATAACCATAGTAACCAAAAATCCTCCTTAATCTGTTTTTCTTCAGTGGAGGTCCCTATAATTCCACCATTGAGTCACATGCAAACTTGGGGCTTAAGAAAAATGCAGTTAGGTCCTTAATAAGTGATTTTCAGGACACAAAGTTAGCCCCTCAATCTAATTGTGTGACCGCTTTCTGCTAAAATTAACACTTAGTGGTCAAACTTTGATAAAAATCCAACCAATTAGCATTTGTCACGTGTCCTATTTAAGCTAATAACTTTAACGTTATTGGAGATTTCTAACAAAATTA
Organism: Populus alba; assembly: GCF_005239225.2. Taxonomy (NCBI): domain Eukaryota; kingdom Viridiplantae; phylum Streptophyta; class Magnoliopsida; order Malpighiales; family Salicaceae; genus Populus; species Populus alba. Next base: position 14,953,712 of record NC_133296.1, on the reverse strand, counting down.
AAGAGAGAGACTAAGGTTGTCATGAATCTTACATGGCATGGATCTAATTGCTCATTTTGAAACTAGATGGTTCAATGTGACCGAATGATTGAACCATAGGTGATAATCTGGTATTGTTTTGTACATTGGTAAGAAGAAAAAAAGTCTTCATTAATTTGGGATTTCTCTTTGGCTTATGGGGGCGCATCAAGACAAGTGTTTCAAAATCAGACGTGGAGCAGTTTTTGGAAGGAGAGACAACGAAGCACAATGATTTCTATGTGGTTCTTGTCAAACCCACTCCTCCTTGAAACTGACTCCCACACCACGTAAACTCCACAAACTGACGCTGTCATGTTGGTTCAGGTAGCTCTAACTTTCCCCCACTACACACAATCATCCAAACTGTCTATACCAGCTTTTTTCTATACTCCTAGCAAGACTTAACATTAGTATTATGTTGTTGTTGTTCTGGTGTTTCTATAGTAGGATCAGAAAGAACCCATCAAGAAGACAGAAACTTTGAAACATGTTTTTTACCTTGTTTGGGTGGAGAAAAGCTTCCAAGTGGTAAGTGACTAAGCTGCTTCGTGGGTTTATAGCTTCCATGATGTTCTTTTTTGGTTTTTTTTTAAAGGGTTTCTGTTATCTTGGGTTGCAGCAAGAGGCTGATGAAGCAAATTCAATACCGGATTAACCTATTGAAGACGAAGAGGCATTCAATTGTAAGGCAGTTAAGGGATGATGTTGCTCAGCTCATTAAGGCCGGCTATGAAAATATTGCATTTAATAGGGTAAGCATAAGCGATTTCTTTGCTGATATAGTATCATGTCATGTTAACTTGGAATCTCTTCTCTGTTATCTCCTCTGCTCATTGTCCTGCTGCTTTCTGTTGTTTCTAGTCTTATGAACTTTTTGAATGCTCGAGTCCTGGCACGTTTTTCTTGTTTAATAAGTAAATAAGCTTTACTTTTTCATCAACATGATATGTGAAATGAAAGAGTCTTAATTTTGATAGCATCGATCATCTAAGCTTTACTGTTAAGTCTTAGCAGTATGTCATTGAAATTTGATGGAATAGAAGATATTGTTTGCATGAGAATTTGCAGAATGATCAAATGGGATTATGATTATTATTGTGATTTCCAGGCTGAGCTTCTTTTCAAAGATGAAAATATTGTAGCGATTTATGAATTATTGGATGGTTTCTGCGAATTCATCGTTGCCAACCTGTCATATATCCGCTGGAACAAGTACGTATATAACTGAAAAGGATTTTGTATTCACATCTAGATTACTCCATGTTAACCTGTTCCGTCTTCGGAATTTTGTGGCTTCAGGGATTGTCCTAATGATGTCAATGAAGCAGTTTCAACTCTTATATTTTCCTCTGCAAGATGTGGGGATGTACCAGAGCTTCGTGCTGTTCGGAAGATCTTTGGACAGCATTATGGCCAAAGATTTGAAAAGACAGCTCTTGAACTATTGCCTGGGAACCTTGTTAATTTTCAGGTTCTTGTATCTTGTTTATAAGAAGTTTCTGCCATAATTCGTATGATTTCTTCAGTATACATATGTTAATGCACTGGAAAATTGTAACCACAGGTAAAAGAGAGACTTTCTATTCTGTCAGTTCCTGATGATGTGAAGCAGAGATTGGTGGATAAGATTGCTAAAGATTACTGCCTCCGACCAGAGATTTTGGCACTTGAATACGCTTCCGAGCTGCAGCAGCAGGTCATTTTTTATACTTCTGTCAATCTGTCTAAACTAATGCTTGCCTATTCTAATAAGAAATACTGAAGATCTTTGTTCCATGTAACCACAGGAAGAGGAACATAGAGAGCATCAGGTCCGAGATAAAGATGTTCAAAATAATGGCAGTAAAATAGAAGAATCTAAGAGGGACGTTTTAGATGGCAACGATCTAGAAGGGAAAGCAATATACATTGATTCAAGGTCGACAAGCCGAAGTTCAACAACATCAACTCACTATTTTCAGAACAGTCATACAAGCAGTGGTTCCATTAATTCTTCCATAGCTCAGCAATCTTCACCTGATACACTGGAATCTCCGACGCGCAACAAAGCAGAGAAAGAGGACAATTTTGCAGGACTGCATTCACCATCAAAATTTAAAGTGGTTGCTTTAAGCACTGAAGAAAGTCAGGTAGCTAGTAGTGATTACTCTACCACCTCAAAACACAAGGAAGAGAGAAAGATGGCAGGAACTTCTTCAGAGAGTCTGCCTCAGTTTCCAGAGGAGATGATAGTCTATCTTGATGATGTAGAGGAGGTTCAATCCATCACAAAAGAAGGTAGCTGCCAGGACAAGAGAATTTTCAAGTTCAAATCATCTCGGTTCCTGCCTAAAAAAGAAAAAGTTGAAGACAGTTGCGATGTAAAACATATGGATCAGTATGAATCAGGGAGTGAGAAGTCAAGTTCAAGCAGCTCTAGAAGGAAAACAAATGTTAAAAGATCAAGAAGGAGATCGATATCTCAAGAACATTCAAGTGCTGAGGATATCCAATGCATGCTTTATTACAACAAACCATGCAAAAGATACACAACTGATCCCAAGCACAAATCACAGCTTCCCAGTAAGCATCAAAAGAAGACTGCAATAGGAAAGAGTGAAGAAACATGTGATGCAGATAAGAGGCAAAAACAACCTCACCGCTCCAACCACTGCTGCTTGAACCATCCCTGTTACTTCTGCACCAATGATGGCAGAGTTGCTCATGAGGTTCCACCTCGGAACCAAAAGAGACTCGTCACTGTTGTTCATCATTTCCACTGTCCCACAACTGGAGAATCAGATGCAGAAATGGAACGGTATGCCTTCCCTCACCAGCCTCGGAGAAAAAGCTGTGAATTTGGTGCTTCCACGTGTGATTTTTTTACCAGCCAAGACTGGCAGCCTGATCTGCAAAGGAAACGAAATTCTACAAGCAGCAACGTTTCTTCTGCATATCCATGCCCCAAACCAACTAGTTCATTGACGGGAAAAGAACCAAAGGCTCCTTATCTAAGAGCCATGACAATGCCCCAAGAAAGGTCCAAGAACAGTAACAGAGAAAATGTTGAAAGGAGCAGTTCCTTTCCCATTGAATCTCCCTTTCATGTCCACCCTAAGTTGCCAGATTGTGATGACATAGCAGCTAAGTTCACAGCTCTCAAGAGAGAACATGCAAAGAACACTCACGCATAGACAGATTGAACTAGGTTGTAACAACGATGCACTTGTTTTGAGTTATTTATAGGATTTTCTATTTCTACCCCAGATCAAGACTAGAATGATTTTATTTGTTTTATAATAGCAATTGATTGAAATATAGAAATTTGTTTGTTATACTCATGGCTCTTTATCGAAAGAAACTACTTACTTTTTCATGTTAAAAGAAGTACCAATTTAGTTTAAGCTCTCCAACCAGATCAGACTCATCACATGAAGCAACATGATGAACCGCCCAACAACGTCCTTTTTCCCTTAGTTATAAAACTCATTTGGATTCTTGCCTAAGTTGGATCTCATTCGATTACTTATCAAAATAATGTCATTCTAATTGGAAAATCCTATTATGCATCATTTTCATAAAAAAAAAAAAAAAAGAGTTGAAGAAAAAATTAAATTGACTTATCGATTTTGCTGATTAACTCAATCAATTCATGATTTAGACTTTGGGGAGGTTAGTCTCTAAATTATATCTTATAATTATCATTTTTTTTCATAGTAAATATAAATTGTCACTCATTTAAAAAGGCAAATTCCTTTCCATGGAACAAAACTACTAAAAGAACCCGAGTATATTACGGTACTTCACTATTCATATAAATAATAAAACACCTCCCTCCTCTCTTTTTTTCATCCTTTTTTTAAATCTCATTCTTAGACTTTTTCTTTTTCTTTTTGACTTGATACTTTTGAGGTCTCCTTATATGAGATAAAGTTTTCAATTAAATTAAAAAGATAAAATTAAAAGTGAGCAGACCACAAAGTAAAATATGGAAAAAATATATGACTAGTCTTAAGGTTTTTGTAATTTATATTTTGATCCAAATTATTTTTTTTAATTTTTCAGTTTTTGAGTTAGAGAAAGGAGTGAGAAACTCATTGAAAAATAATAAAGTTGTTGTTTGACAACAATCTAGCCATAAAAAAATTATCTTTGTGTCAATAATTTTCTTTTCTTAAGAGAAGTTTAATGAAAATGAATTTCTTCTTTAAATATAGCAGAAAAAATAGATTGGATTTAATTTTGATTTTTCTCATTCATTATATATATATATATATATATATATATATATTATTGATTTAGGGTGTTTTGAGGTTATTGGATGGTTTTATAAGTTTTTATGGTGTTTTTGCAAGAACATAGATTTTTAGGGAAATCCCCTTGTTTTTCATTTTGAATAGCAGCCCAGCAAGTAACTTGTCATCTGCTTAATAAAGAAATGGAGCAAACGATGCATTATCCAATCTCGAGGTAAAAGAAAAAAAAAAAAAAAAAACTAGGTGCGATTGAACTTTTTATTCCTTTAATTTAATTTTTTCTCTAAATTAATTAATTTAAAATATTATAAGTATATTGATTTATTAACATTTTAAATTAATTAAAATTATTTATTACATATTTGTTTTTATTAAAAATAATTCATTTTTACTTTGTTCTTAAACAAGTGTGTAGTAGTTTTTTTTTATAATATTAGCAATTATTTTACCCTGTCATTATCTTTTTTTAAAAAAGTTATCTAGTTTGCATTCTTGATAGCATGTATTTTTACTGTCATTTGATTAAATTTTTTTTTCTAAATTAATGATGTTATTAATCTCAATAGGATCCATGACCTCAATCACTTGTTTAATAGATTAACTTGAATAGGTTTTTATCTATTAAAGATGTCATCATCTTGATATTAAAAAGAAACAATTATTTCGTATATGATGGTATAAAAAAAATAATTTTTTTTTTTAAAAATAAAATAATAGCCATTTTGGGTAGCAACCTGAATGGTTTACACTCTCAACTTCTCGATGTGAGCCGACATAATTAAGGTCGATAATACCTTAGGTCATTAGATAAATAAAAGAAGGATAATTTTCTCAAACTCAAAATATTCTCTTAATTCTCTTGCATATTATATTTATCATATATTTATTAACTTAAATATTGAAGAGTCTCTTATTTTATAAGGGATTTATTTTTTAAAAAACGATCAAGCCCTTAATCAAATACAAATGTATTGGTCCAAGATATAAGCATGTAGAAAGTTGGGTTTTTGTATGAAATCTTTTTATAACTTCATCAATATACATTAAATTTTGTTTTTATAATAAAAAATTTACTTGCAAATAGAAAATATGAACAAAAAATTCTATTAATTCATTTAATTGGAGATCATGAAAAATTTTTTAAAAAATACTAGGAGAATATTTTTTTTATTATACTGATAGTTTATTTTTTATAGTTATCTATTTTTTTATTTTTATTATATTATAAAATTAACCGAGTTTATTAGATTCAATTAAATTAATGATATAAATCTTAATATTTTTTTATTAAAAAAACAGTAATATCATCTAAGTATTTTTTTTATTTTGAAAAAATTTGGTTAGCCCTTATTATAGCGTTGTACACTCATCTAGTTTCATCTAACCATTTCCCTTGAATTGAATATAAATTAGAAACTCAAAATTTCTAATAGCTTCATTTTTTTTTTATACAGGGAAAATTAGTTTCATTAAGTCCTGTTATTTTTAAAACAATACGCTAATAAACATATAAATTGTATAAAAACAATAGCAGTTGAGGTTGGAAGAGTTTGAAAACACAGGACAACTCGTGTTTTTTAAAAAATTAATTTATTTTTATTAAAAATTAATTTTATTTTATATGTTTTAAATTATTTTAATACATTAATCTTAAAAATAATTTTTTAAATTATAAAAAATATATTATTTTAATATATTTTAACATAAAAAATAATTTAAAAAACATTCCCAATAATTATATTTAGAAATAAATATTGATAGCGAGATCAGGTTGGGGTGCTACTTATGATGGACTCATAAAACTACTTTTAGTGGGAACCCGTCATGGGCTCAAACCATTCTATTTAGGACTGGTGTGTCTTTCCTTGACTTTAGGGCTCCTCCTTTCTTTCCTTTTCTTTTTCGTTTTACATTCTTCACAAAGAAAGAAAAAAAGTGGGATATGCTCAACATACAGAGTATTATGAATTAAATAGTTTCTCTAGATTTAAAAATCAATTAATTAATTCCAATATTTTTAAGTATCATTTTTAAACCTATTTTTTTCTTTTTTTTTAAGAAATAAAAGATGGTAGATAATATGGAAAGATTGCTGAGACAATTAGCATGCACATCGTCATTCCCATCCCCCGTTAAACTCTAGGCTCGAATTTCTTATAAACCAAGAAAGAAATTTATGAACAACTATGAGCACCAGTTCTCTCACAGCAGCATATAATTCTAGATGTGAATACAATCATCTTAACATCGTAGCATTAATTTCTTCATTCATGTTCATAATTGCTTGACAAATCATTTTAATGGTGGAGAGCACTTGCTTGGGCTAAGGAGGATCGCTCAGTCTTAGCTGCATAGAAAAGAACATGGAATATGGTCCCATCAATTTATTGCTATAACTATATGTACAGAATTTTCCTTCTTGCAACTTGCAGACAGAAGTTGCTGGATAAGGAGTTCAAGAGTTTTCCTTCTTGCAACTTGCAGACAGAAGTTGCTGGATAAGGAGTTCAAGAGTTTTCCTTCTTGATTGGTCTGTGTCTGGTTTAATTTCAACTAGAACACGCCCAATCATTTATGGCTTGCTTAACTTGTAGGTCAGTTCCAGCCTCCAGGTCATTTTGCTCTGAACAAATCAATGGATGCTGTAGCAGCAACTTCATGAACATGCATGTGGGACTTTGATTTTCTTCTGATTTTTTGCTTAATCCATCGACCTAGACAATACAGTATATAGATATTTATATATAGTTGGAGGAATTTGAGTATTTTTCCACCATAGATGCCACTGATTAGCACCTCTGTGGCATAAATACAACCTTGATAATTTCCTAAACGTTAACATATTTGGCATGCGAATGTAGATGAAGAATAAAAGAAAAGGTTACAAACAGATCAGAAGTGTTGTCCGGCTGTGTTTCGATGATCTAACTGAAGCGTGCATCATTTTTTAATGGAGAAACACTTTGCTTTTCCATGGTGACTCAGAGGCATGTTGATATCTCCATAAACATGCGTAAAAGTTGATAATTCTTATCTATCAAAAATTTGGTTTCGAAAACGACGCAGGCACCCTGAAAATAATCTCCAATCTCTATGAACTGAAGCATATAGCAAGTAGATTATGCTTCGATAAATTATGATAATCATCTTATAATTAATGGTTTGAATTTGAGTGTGTTAATATTTTGTGTTATAATATATATCTTAAATTATTGGTGTTAAAATTTATATTACTAGAATTAGGAAAAGTTAAAGATCATACCTTCGTATAAATAATAACCATAAATGTTTTCCTTCTTCCATGGCCGCCGGCCACCGAAAAACTTTATAATCACTAACCACCGCCGTCATAAACAAGCTCAAAACTGATATCAACACCCAACGCCACAACCAAAACAAATCTAAAACCTCCATTAACAACCATCGATGCCGAAAGTTGGAGATGGAAACCTTAATTTGTCTATATATCATTATGCAACTAAGCATAGAAAATCAACATAAGTTTTTATTTTTATTTTATTTTATGTGTTAAATCTATGTCTGTGAGTTGTTTTGTTAGATAGTATAGAAAAAAAAAAAAAGCGAATTTGAAAGATTGAATTCTGGGGCCTCGTGAGATACATGGAGAAGCCTAAAAAGAGAGAACTCAAAAAAGCTGATTGGAAGTTAGCAAAACGTATGAATCGAAGAACAAAATGTTATCCAAAGATTCAATATGTCAGGTTTTTTCCTTATAAATAGACTCAACTTTTATATTTTTGTTTTTTATATATGTTTTGTGAATTTTATGATGAATTTGTGCTTTTTTTTATTATTATTATTATTAATGAATTATATTTCTGATAAAAAAAAATAAAAACTTCAATAATTACCAAGACCTGTTTGAAAACCTTTTTGGAATTTCAATTACTTTCTTATTATCTCAAACTCATTTTGTATAGCATCTACCAACTCCAAATATATTTCTCAAAGCCAATTAATTATTTATGAGTTAAATTGAAAAAGAAACATGACAGGAGCAAGAATAAAAAAGGAAAAAAATTAGTAAATAATAAAAACTTTTATTATCCAAAAATACCATGTATTAATTTTTTTTTTAAAAAAAGTTTGAGTTAAATATTCTTAAGAAAAAACAATACATATTAGATTGAAGTTTAGAAAAAAAAAACAATCAACAACATTAACAGAAATTAATTTACATTCAAAGTTTATGGTCAGACAAATCTCTTTTACTTTAATTCTTTTCTTTTATCAATTTTCCTTCAAACTTAACTCTAAATAACTCTATATTTATCAGGCTCTGCAATGGACTTTTCTACTAATCCTACATGACATTCAAGTTTTTTTATGTTGTATGTGTTCAATAAAATCAATAAAGAATTATATATGTTAATAAATAATAATAAATTTATTAATTTAAAGTAGAAATTAAGTCAAAGAGCTGAGATAAAAATGCATATTAATTATATATATGATTTATATTATATGTAACTCTTCAAATTCTTTTATTTAATTATAGAACAATAACTTCTTTTCTTTTTGTTAAAAAAGTAAGTCATTTAAAATAAGTACAAAACATATATTTTTCAAGTCTAAAATTATTATTTTTTATTAATATATCTCTTATTTATCTTAGTAAAACCATATTTTTTAACTGGAATTCTTTTTTTTTTTAAGAGAAACAATTCATGATTGTTATACATATATTGGGTAGGCATGAAGCTTAATAAATAATTCATTTGAGCAAGAATTACCCAAATCATCTTATTCCTAATCCGCCATAAAAATTAAAAAAAAAAACATCCGGCCACTTCATGAAGTTTAGCGCATCAAATTATGGAAATCATCCTAGAACTTGCACTTATCATCAACCGTTTACTTTCGGCAGCATGACCTGTAGTCTAATAGATAACTATATATATATATATATATATATATATATATATATATCGTCCTCCAAATTCTTTAACCTAGCTAGGGATGATATTTGATTTTCTTGGAGAAATATGTGAAATGAGGAGGGGGTTAAAATTGGGCTGCTACAGCATTCACCATGAAAAGAATATAATATCGGTTGACCATGAGCACCGGGAGAGAAAGGTGGCATGGACTTTGTGCACAGCCACTTCCATTAAAACCTTTCGTGCACTCTCAAACTCCTGTAAAGAAGAAGACATGGCCCACCATTTCATGGTCTTAATGCATGAGGACCATACACAGAAATTGAGAGAGTGGAAAACAAAGAAAAAAGAAAGACTTCTTTTGTTGAGCCATTACCAAAATGGGCCAATAAGGAAGTGTATGATAACACTATTTCCATAACTCCCACTTCAAATCCTCAACCAAAAAATTAGGGTTGACTTTGCCATCCATTATTTTACCCTACCAATAAGAAATATTATATTAATATTTAGCTTCCTAACTCGATCCATTTCGAGGAAAACTACGTTCTGGCAACCAATGGCGAATCGAAAAGTCACCCTCTTGTAATTAGTAATAAGCACTTCCTTAGCTATTTTAAGAGCTATTTATGTGATTAATTGGTTAAGTACTCTCACGATTAGAGCTATGTGTTAATCTCCACTTTGCATCTGAATTAAAGTGCTTTAGCTAATATATATATTGGAAATGATCTATTTGATAATCACATTACCATTATAGCTAACATATGATGTGAAATATTTGCCGTGTATCACCCACTAGTCTTTACAAATTGATTAAGAAAAAAAAGTTTTCATTTTTTTTTATTTTCCTTTTGAGAAAGAAAATTGAAGCGTATATGAATTTTTAATTTTAAATACAAAAAAACATAGTTATAAAATTTAACCCAATCTAAGTCTCAATAAATCTATGATCTAAAATTATTCGGATTGTAAAAAAAATAAAAGAAAAAACTCAATATATTTAGTAAAAAAACAAACCAAGGTTGACTTAATGATTTTATCGGCCTAGATCTGACCTGATCAAAGTTCAGTTTTCAACTCATTGATTATTTTAATTAAAATCATATTGTTTTAAACTTTTTTTTAAGAAAAATAAGAATTGTTCCAGGTTAATTTTTTTTAATAATAACCCGTGCCTTGCCTCAAGTTAGCCATTAAATTAAGTTTATAACTATGAAAAAAAAAAAAAAACATGCATAAAAGAGGCTGCTGAAGCAGAGTCTCTTAGCTATAAATTAATTTACATGTCTATGCAACAAATTAATAGTTCTTCCAAATTTATATCTATTAATCCCTTTACTGATTTCCCCATTACAGAGGTGATATTTCAAATCTTGAGTCTTACACTTGAAATTAAATTGATTTTGTTTCGATAAATCATGTCCAATTTTTTTTCTTTTATAATTTAGGGATTTTTCTAGGCTGGTGCAGTCCCTTTCTTGTAACAACCAAGATTTTTTTGAGTCGGGCATTCCAGCTCACAGACAAAGAGGGAGGCAGGAACCAATGAAAATACGTGTTGACTACATGAAATAAAAATTATTTAGTGAAGAATCAGCTTTGGATGATCTCCATTTAGAGTCCATTAGTTGATTAATAAAGAATTTTATGCCGAAATACATGACTGGTTCAAATTAATGCCAAGTATGGAATATACAAAACGCCTCTTCAAATTTGATTGAACTCAACTGATTATATTATAGATTAAATAAAGTCTTAATAATTTTTTTATGATAAATTTTTTTAGGATATGAAGCTACAAAAAATCTTTAATCAACTGATCACTACTGGATTAGTAACATTATTTATTTATCAATTTATTTTTTATTTTTGTTCTATTATTACCCTTGATGATGAACATGAATATGCTTGCTATAAAATAATGTTTGTTTTCATGATTCAACCTTGTTTTTCACGTAAGAAAATTCAAATTAATATTGTTTCAAGTGTTTTTCTTGTGATTTTAATGTCTTAATGTTAAAAATTAAAAGACAAATCTAAAGAAAACACTCTAAATCACATTATAAACACATAATTGCATGAATTGATATGGAAATAAACTTCAAAGCAATCAATCACCGAGCTATAAAATGATTTAGAGGGAGCGTGGTTGCCTTCGTGTCAGCCAAAGTATGATGGTGCCAAGGAATTATGCAAGTGAAAGGAGTCCAATAGTTTGAAAGATACTCATGCATGTTTCCCTTTGTCAGCAAATGTCAAAAGGTTCTATCACAAACTCCATGACATGTTCATGCATGTGTCTCTGAAATTGAGTAGAGAGGGCGAGAAGAAAGAGATTTCGAAATTGTCTCCATGTTCTTCAATGGCTCTAGGAGCCAGTAAAGATCTTGATTTTTTCTAAAATTTTAAGTTCTCGAGATAGATATTGATGTAGCCACAATCATGGAATGGGAACCACGTGTTCATCACTTGAGTCACCAACTTCAAAAGAAAGCTTTTCCTGTCTTGGTCACTAAGCGAAGGTGGCTTGATATTTTTCCATCTTTAAAGTTTATTTTAAAGAGCAATGTGCTGCTATCTTGGAATTGACTCCATTTTGTAACCGATACTCATGTCTAAAAACATTTCTTTGTATCGATGATGCATCCTTTAATATATATATATATATATGAGAGTTAATACATTTATTTTCTTATCAAGCAACAAAAAACTCATTTACATTCTTTCTTATAATCTTATACTCTTAAATATTAGAAAATAATATAAAATTATTTATATGTTCTTAATTATTTAACAGTTTAAGTTAATTTTTTATTTATAATGATTATTACGAATCTCATCAACCTATTTTAGATAATTAAATTAATAAAGTCAAGCACAAGTTAATAAATAATTTATGTAAATTTTAAGTTTAAAAAACTTTTATGATGTATTAGAATAATATAACATCATTTTTGAAGTTTTACTTAACAATTCAAATTTTTAAATTAAAATAATTTTTTTATGTTAAATTAAGATCATATATTTATTAATTAGGTTAATCTCAAAAACTATTCTTTCAAAAACTAAAAAAAAAACCTTAGGTTTCGTTTAGAGACACGGTAGTTTTTTAATTTAGATTTTTTTAAAAAAATATATTTGCATTGAAAAAATATCAAATTAATATATATAATTTATAGTGTTTTTTGATATACTGATTTAAAAAAAATATATATATTTTTTAATAAAAAAATATTGTTTTAAAATACACGCAATTAGTGTTCTCTTTCTAATGTTCTCTTTCTTTCTGAAGTGTCGAACTTGGAAAAATACAAAGAGACAAGGAAAGAAAAAGAAAATGATGATGATGAGGTGGGTGGGTGGGTGGACCGCCGACACGTGCCGATTTACACCGACTTTTCAAAGAAACCGTTGCAATGTTGACTTTAGAAAGACAAAAAACAGAGGAAGGATCTTATAGAAAATTTCTTTATTTCATATTCTTGAATGATTCCCTTTCACCGAAAGTGATGAGCCTTTAAAAACAGTGGATGGATTATCATTAATTTTTTATTTTTTTGAAGTTTTTGGTGGCAGAAGACAAGACCTTCAATATTCCTAATGTTTCACTCGCGTACGCAAATTTATTATGGACCAAGAATGGGTCTGAGTTTTTTTAGTTTTGTTTGGTTTAGTTCGTTTTTCCATCTGGTTCAATTTGATTATGTGGGTTTTGTTTTTCTAAAATATAAAACTGAAATCAATATAAATTGATCTTTTAAAAACAATCTAATTGAAATTATACAATAAATGCAAAAAAATTCATTTAATTTGGTTAATTTTAGGTCTAGTTTTATAAATATTCGGGTTAATTTAGTTAATTAATTTATCACCCTTACATAGCTACTATATATATATATATATATAAAGAGAGATTCGAATTCTAAATCTTTAAAAAACAAGGATATTAATATCAAATGAATTACAATTTATTGACAAAAATGCATTATTAATTGTGTTAACCCATAAGAATTAATGAGTACAAGGTTCTTAAAACTTGTGTTGATCATGGATAATTTATAAATATAGAATACTTTAATATAATTGATTATGTTAAACATATGAAGACGTATTTGATTAATGCACCAAAATCGAATGGTTGGCTTCAACGTATGTTTAACTAATCACGATTTAAATCTATAAAAATTCACAATAAAATGACTAATCACGATTTAATCATTTTATATTTACCTAGTCTTTTTATATAAAAGTGTTGTGATGTTTGACTCTATAGATATCTCATATTTAACTCAAAGATAAACATCTCAGTATGCTTGCTCAATAAAGCTTTTAGAAAATTGAAAGATCCATTTCAAGTCTAGGTAAATATCATATGATATACTCTAACTTAAAAGAATGTAATCTACATTTGAATTCTAGATACCTAGATGAGCTACATAGGGCATTAAAAATTTAAATGTATATCCTTATATACCTTGTAATGAATCCTATCATATTGACCACATGTTTAGGGTTTAGAAATCAAACCCATCACAATTTAATAATTTTTTATATGATATGAAAGCTTCTTTAATTATATAAATTAGAGTCTTTCATTCCTATAAACTATGAATCTATTTTTTTATATTAAATTTCAACATAATATAAAATGAACATATGCAGTTTTTTTTTCAAAAAAAAAAACTGTATGGAATACTCATCCATTAACATATGAACGTATTCGCATAGCTACATTCATAAAGAATTCCGTTACCGTGACTTCCTATCACCGGAAATTATGTTGGAAGCACCGCTTTCTGGCCGGAGCAAGTGTACATGTGTTTTCTGAGATCTTATCAATCATTAGGCAACATACTCAATAACGCCACTTGAAAACAATACAATATTCTCTTTATCATTGCACGGCCATTGAAATTTAAGTAGCAAGAGTAATTTATTCCGCCAACCCTCCATATCTTTTATAGGCACCTAATTGGTTATTCACTTAGGTAGTGTTTAAAATACTTCATCTATCAATCGTTTTTTTAATATTTTTTTATTTAAAAATATATTAAAATAATATTTATTTATTTATTTTATTTTTAATATCAGCATATTTAAATAATCTAAAATCATAAAAAAAATTAATTTAAAGTAAAAAAATTCTAAATTTAAAAAATGTTTATTGAATCCAAAAACAAACACACTTTTGGAGTTGAAATATTAGAGAAAGAAAAATATTACCGATCTCCAAAGATTTTAGCTAGGTGGTAAGTATGTAATATCTTCTCAAAATTAAGTGCTTGAATCTGAATTTCTCTAAGTAGATGGAGGAAGAAAGACCTTTCTTTGTGTATTTTAAACTCGTCCTCCCATGGCACGAACTTACTTTCGGACTTTGCATATTTGCTTGGTAGTGTAAAAGCTTTTTTAAAAATAAATTTAAAAAAATTATATATTTTGTATAATTTTATAAAAGATGTGTTTGATTAAAATTATTATAAAATAAATTTTTATATGTAAATTAAATAAAAAGCATGTCATCATGAATAAAAAGCAGATTATTATACCTTCAACAAAAACAAAATTTGAAATATAATTATATATAGAGTTTTAAATTACTTAATTACCCAAGCAATTTTTTTTTTTTTATTGTTGGGTAAAAAAAAACATAAGCTACCAAGTCAAACGGTCTCTTTATTTATAATGCTAGGTTTATATATAGTTTTGAAATCTGACTCGACGGGTTGACCCAGGACTCGGCCGACCTGAAGCTATAACCGGGCCAAGTTAAAGAAAAAATAGGAGAAGGAAAAACCCAGGTTGACCGGACTGACTAAGCGGGTTGACCTGGTCAAAAACCCAGTTACAACCTGTTATTTTTTATTATTTTTTTTACTAAAACGATGTCATTTTAATTTTAAAAAAATTTTGATATAGACGATCTGGTGACTCAGTAAAAAACCAGAATCTGGACCAGCCACTAAACCAAGTCTAAAAACTATGAGTTTATAAGTTAAATCGTTATTCATTCATTTGTTTATTTAAATAAGTAGTTTAACTCAAAAGAAACAATTAAAAAATAGTCACGAGAAAATATATTTATTCTCGTCACTCTCTTATAAACAGTTAAAGAAGGTATTTTACTGTTAATATAGCATGGTCAATTAGACTTTTAATATGCGTGTGATATTGTAATACTGATTTGAAAAATAACTCGAGCACAAACTTTTAACGTAAAGCATGAATTAATAAGATATTTTATAGATAAACTCCTACTATAAAGTATGTCCAATCAATACATCTCGTTATAATGGTTTTAGACCGATTCAAAAAAAAAAAAAAAATCCTAGATGCAAATTATGAAGTTAATATTTTTATTAAAAAATTAAAATCATATATATATTTTTTAACCTTACTAATATTAATTTATCTATATTTAATCAAGTTAAATGAATTATTAAAAACTTAATTATATCAATAAATTTTTATTAAATTAATAATTTTTTCAATTCAACTTTAAATATAACTTGAATTAAGTTTTAAAACATAAATTTTCTGAATCAATTTTATGATTTAATAACCTAAGGTTTATCGTTTTACACTCAAAAAAGGAATCTTTATCTTTTTTATGCTTTCATCAACAAACTGTAACTAAGATTTAAGTTAAGAGAACTTAAATTAACATTTTGTCAATGATAATAGAAAAATTTGCATAGAATGTTAGAAAGTGGAGAAAATAATTTAATTTAAATTCAATGGATATTAATCTGATTTGATCAAAATAAAAAATAAATGCGTATTTTTTTATATTTAATTAATAATAAGTAGGTATAAATATTGTTAAATACAATTTAAAACCATTCGAACTTAACCTGAAACATATATTTGTATTATATATTTTTAGAATATTTATATTTTTTTAATATAATATGATATACACACATATTAATATTGACATAATTAATATATATATTATTTTATTCTTTAAATATTTAATTTTTTATTAATTAATAATTAATAAATAATTATTGATATTTAAAATCTAATTAATAATTTTTAAAATTTTTATTTGATAAATAATAAATAAAATATTAATATAAAAAAATGCAAACCGCGGGTGTCTATTGCCATCTCTGTCAGAGAGCATAGGCAAATAAGAGTTGAACAACAAAACGTGTGGGTCCCAAACAGAGCCAACCAACCACGAGGCTTCAACAAATTCTCTACTCTCTCTCTCTACACGTCGCAAAAGCCTTTGCTTGAAAATCTTTTCCTGCTCGCATATAAACCCACGTCCCCTGCTTCTCCCCCTCTCAAAACTAAAAAATAAACTCTCCCCTGCTTTCTCTCTGTTTTCGAGCTCTCCAAAATTCACTCCACAAATACCAGAAGACAAGATTTCTTCATCACTACAAGCAGAAACACCAATAAACGAACAACAACAACACCCCTTTTGGATTTCTTTTACCTCTCTTCGTTGCGCTCGCTCTCTCTCTTGAGTATTCATTTTCTAGAGATGGATTGCTCAAAGATTTGATATGTCTGGTATCCGATGCTGTTTTTACTTCAATCGGATTAGCCATTAAATCCCATACAAGATTCTCAAATCTCTTTTTACCAAATTTGGATCTTGGTATTGCTGCTTTTCATTTTTCTTCTTTTGAGAATTGCTTTCTTGTTTTTGATACATTTGATTCCAATCTTCTTTACCACATTTTCTTTGGTATCTTGTCCTCTCTCAAAAATTCTCTTATATCCCTTTGCATATAATATAATCTTTTCAGAGAGAGCGAGCGAGAAGGTAATTATCAATGGCTGCAGCTAAGAATAATTTTGGAAAATCCAAGAAGGGTGTTGTTGATGAAACTCGAAAGATGACGATGGAACAAGATTGGCAGCTTGATAGAGGCAAAAAAGAAGCTGATGTTAGCTTCGAGAGGAGGCAATGGAAACCGGTTTTTGGTGAAGCTTTCTTGTCGGATAGGCCTTTGAAGAAAATCTGTAGCCCTGAACGTCAAGAACAGATACAATCCTCTGCATCTTTAGCTCATCAATTACCATCTCGTTTCTCTGTCTCTTCTAGCTCTGCCTCGACTCTGTCTCTGTATCCGCCTTCTTCGTCGCCTTCACCTATGTCATCTTCAAGTTCAAGACTTGTGTTTCCTTTTGCCGTTGAAGGGTCCAATCAACATATTCAGTGCCCTCAACAATTTAGAACAAACCCTTCATTGCCAATTTTCAGTCCACTATCTCAAGTTGCACAGAATCAACAGCAAATGATTTCTTTTGGTCAAAGCCAGCAACATGGCATTGCATATCCTCCGTTTTTTGCTGGAGGATTACCAATGGCTGACCACCACCAGCAGCAGCAGCAGCTGTTTCAGTACTGGAGTGATGCATTGAACTTAAGTCCGAGAGGAAGGATGATGATGATGAACAAGCTGGGGCCCGATGGGAGACCATTGTTTAGGCCTCCGATTCAACCTATAAACACAAGAAAGCTTTATAGGGGAGTGAGACAAAGGCATTGGGGAAAATGGGTTGCCGAGATTCGTCTCCCTCGAAACAGGACTCGCCTTTGGCTAGGCACATTTGATACAGCCGAAGATGCTGCCTTAGCTTATGATCGCGAGGCGTTCAAGTTAAGAGGTGAGAATGCAAGGCTGAATTTCCCTGAACTTTTCCTCAACAAAGATAAAGCAACTTCCACAGCTCCAAGTACAACAGTTTCTTCTCCGCTGACTCCCAATCAAAGTTTAAATCCAAAACAAGCCCAAGAAGGCCTTAACTCGCAGGCAGAAACCATGTCACCACCAATATTACCACCACAACCACCACCAGAACAACCTCCAGGAGACCATCCTGATGACAATTCCTGGATGGGTTCGAGTGGGGCTACTGTGAGTGATGAGATTCAGGCAGTGGCAGAGGGGTCCAGTGCAGGGGAAGGCATTTCGGGGTCTCAAGAATTGGAGTGGGGAGACATGGCAGAAGCTTGGTATAATGCTATTCAAGCAGGTTGGGGTCCAGGGAGTCCTGTGTGGGACGATTTGGACTCCACTAACAATCTTTTATTACAATCTCATCTTCCTTTTGTTAATCCAAATCAACAGCAGTTTAATGATTCTTGTGTTCTCCAAGACAGCATGGGCTCAGCTTCTTCTTCCTCCTCTTTCTTCCCAATGAAGTCATACTTTTTGAAGGATCAAGATTGATTGACACAGTCACACATAAGTCTAGTTTCCCACTGGTATAGCATAGTAGCCTCTCTCTATCTCTCTCTTACTTTTCTCTCTCAAATTTTAGTCTTTTCTAGGAGGTTTTGGACCATCCCCTTAGATTTTTTTTCCTCCACTGGTTGCTGATTTTTTTAATAAACCAATTATGACTTTTGACCTGCTATGCTTAGGAAACTATGATCTCTAGACTCGCCTTTTTCTTTACTCACTGGTTGCAGATTTTTCACAAACAACCTGTGATTCCCTTGGAGCCTCCCTTCCCTTTCTTATCAGGATTCCAAAAGCTTCAAACCACTCTTCCCTTTTTCTCCTTTCCAAACCTCCTTCACACATTTTCTTGTTCCTATCAATCCTTTTCCATTGCATCTATTGCACAAAGGCTGCATATTTCAGGCCTCTGTGCAATGAAAATCTAGCTTTATAGCTCATGCATTTTCTTTCCTGCTGATTTATCTATCCAGTCTCTAGGTAGTCTCCCTCATCCTAGGAGCATTCACAATCTTGGTTTTACATATTTTTTTCTTAGCTGTTTCAGTACTGGAATGCATTGAACTTCCACGATCAGGACCAGCATAGAAGGAGACAGTTTGGTGATCTCCCTCTTCATTGGTCTATCCATCACAAGCTTAGTTTTGATCTGCTTGGAGGATGGAATCAGACATTTGTAATTTTTGTACATTTTGGAGTTCGTTATGATCTTTATTAACGTTGTAATGATATGTCTCCTCTTTTATGAACAATAGTTGTAATGACAGATATTAAGCAATTTGCAGCACTATCATCTTTCATTATCATGTTCTATTTTCATTCCATTTTAACCCTTCCTTTACTTTGATCTTTGCTGGCAGCCCCTTTTTTTGACATTTGATGGAAACCCTATGTCATGGTAAAATAATTCTTGTGTGGATTGATCGCAGTTATAATCAATTTGGCCTGCAACAAGGCATTACTGTCAAAAAATTCCATGCAATTTTTTTTGTTGAAAAACTTGCAACAATTATTGATGAATATTGTAATAGGTGAGAAACTAGAAAGAACACAAGATTTAACTTGGTTCGGTAACGTGTCTATGTCTATATGAGCGAGTAATTTTTATTTTTTAATGTATTGAAATAAATACATCTTAGACTATTTAAGAAAACTTATTCGTCCAAGAAGTATTAATATTTTTTTTCTAATATCTCTTTACCGTATCATCTGCCTATAAACCACAAACTACAACAATTTTATTATCCAATAAAAGATCTTGGAGTTCTTTGCTAGCTAGGGTATTTCGTCAAAATCCTTCATATTTAGAGTTATTTGAAAGATCTGAGGTTTGTGAATCTGTCCCAAACATGAAATCAATAGAGAGATTCAAATACAGGCCAGTAACATACAGAATATACTAATTTGCATGGCTCCAAATGATTTTTATGCATTATTTCGTAATGGTTTTATGAACAAATTAAGAAGATGGGACAAAGAAAATTAAGAACCACAAAGTCCTGAAGTCATTGTCAAGATGCAAGCTGGAATGCGCATCCGTTATTAGTTTCTGTAGTTTGGTTGGGATGGCAAGTAGGTTTGTTCTCTATTTTGTCATCTTGAATCCATATGTAATGGAAATATTGAGAGTTTTTTAAGGAAATATGGCCGGTCTAAGAGCTACTGTCGTCGAGAGAGACTTCATTGAAAGTTCATCAGGTGACGTTATCGCAAGCCATAAAAGAAAGATTTAGCTGCTAGAAGAAGAAGAAGAAGAAGTCATCTTGAGCAAAGAGAATACGCCTACATGACAATGAGTGGAACCATAAACATTTACAGAACTTATGGAATTCAAAGCTGAATTGGCATATTCTGCTAAAGGGAATCTGAAATCTGAAAATGCGAACAAAATATGGGTTTTTTATTTTTATTTTTTTTATCTTGAATGTAGAAAATATTTCTTATATGGGAATCTCACCCAATTCAAGAATTGTTTATCACATCATCACATGTCTATAAAATTCTCGAATTTTAGGGATTTATATAAACCATAATTGTTAAACTAAACTTAAAGCATTACCCGACCAAGATCTTAGATTATCGAGTGCTGTTTGATATTGAGGTTCAACCTGTTTTTTGAAAAATTTCAAACTTTTTTTTTTTTGCTAAAATTGAGTGCAGTTTGTACTTTTTAAATCGTTTTGATGTGCTGATATCAAAAATAATTTTTAAAAATAAAAAAACATTATTAGCATGCTTTTCAGCATAAAAAGCTATTTGAAAAGCAACCGCTATCACATTCCCAAACACCCTCTTAGTTTATTGGTGTGTGTGTGTGTGTATAACATGCATATCTAGAGGGTTTATATGAAGAGTAAGTCATTTGTGTATTTTTCATTTTCTTTAATTTAAAAAACTATATGAGTTGGCATAGTAAGTTGGTAAAACATTTTATTTATGTGTTTGGTATTTAAGATTTGGTGATTTTAAATTGAAAATGTATTAAAATAATATTTTTATTTTTATTTTTAAAATTAGCACATCAAAATCATAAAATAATATTTTAAAGATATCAATTTAATATTTTTTAAGAAAAAATAATTAAAAACAATTTATAACTATATATATAAAAAATACATTTTTGTACAGAAAAAACTTTCTAGCTTCAAGTTTGAGTGTCAACAATTTTGTTTGAAATCGATATTTTATTAGATTATTTTTTTTATTTAGTTTAACTTTAAATTTGATCCAATTACATCGTAATCATGGAGTTTATGAATTAATTACTGAGTTAAATAGGGTTTGACAAAAATACCGTCCAAACAACTTTACTTATTATTTATGGCATTAAACCTTTAAGATTAAGTTATTGCATTGAGTGTGTTCATGATAATGAGATTGTGGGGGCCATTTTTGCCGTCCAATGAGATCATCTACCTCTCTTATTTTCAACCAGCAGGATGAGGATGGATTAGTAACGAGAAGATGCTAAATCATGAAAACGATGTCGTTGATAAAATATTATTTAGTTACTAATCATGAGGTTAGTAAGGAATTAATTGGGAATATCTAGCAATGGTGGAGAGAGGCAGCTACGGATTAAGATGTTGATGTTCCTTTCTGCACACCAAATCCAACATCTTCATGTCAAGGTGTGGCTTCTGTCTTTGTCTATGAAGAACAAGCATTATTATTCTTTTTTTTTTAATATATAATAATTTTGGCTTTGTTTGTGCATGAAGCCTCCATTATTGTATTTATTAACAAGTAAAGACATATTTGGAATTGGTATGGATGCATGAATAGGACTACATGTATATCTAGTTTAATTATATTGTATTTTATGTAATTTTAACCGGTTAGTGAACTTGATGATTAAGTAGGTGTTTGTTTTTACGTTTCAATTTTTTTTAATATTTTTAAATTATTTTTCATTTGAACAAGTATTAAATTGAATATTTTTTTAAGTGTTTTTATGATGTTTTTGATATGCTCGTGTTAAAAATAAATTTTAAAAAAATAAGAAAAAAACATCATTTCAATGTATTTTTAATTAAAAACACTTTTGAAAAAACATTCTATAATACTCAAGATGTGTTCTCTTGTTGATTTTATAAGCTCAACTTGTTTTTTAAAATATTTTTGTTATGCTAGTATTAAAAATAAATTAAAAAAAATCTAAAAATATATCATTTTAATGTATTTTTTAATTTTTAAAAAATAATTTTGAAAAACACCTTACACTATAATAACCAAGATGTGCTCTCTTATAGATTTTATCAATTCAAATTAAGGCTAATATCTAAAAATAATAATTTTTTTTAATGTAATAGATTAATATGAGAATGGTATCTCTCCTCCCTTCTCTTCTACAGGGGAGAAAAGGTATGCTTAGAGTTGTATCATGCTGAAGTTAGCTGGTTGAAAATGGGCTGGGCCATGATGCATTATGGCTTTGTTCAATGTGGGTTGCTAAATGGATCAAAACCTTACCTCAGAAAACTTGCACTTAAGACATCAACTAGTTATCTTTTCAACTTGCAAGCCCATAGCTAAATGGATCAAGTCTCCACCTCTAGATTATGGTCCCAACCCATCATGGGTGCCCAAACAATGCTCTCTCCTTTTGTTTTCAAACACAAAATGTTGTAAACTAAAAAATCACCAATTCGTTGTATTTGATAGGAAAAAAAAAATAATTATTCAATTTGGGATTTACCTGTACAACATTCAAGTCACATGTTTATTTATAGATTCGAGTCAATAAAAAATTAAAATAATATTAAAAAAAACAAATCAAACTAGATTTTGATTGAACTAATCAAATTACTAGTTAATCTCTTTAAATCAATTGAATTAATTATAAATTGAATTTTTATATAATCAAACCAAGTTAAGAATAACTTAAATATATTTCAGGTTAATTTATTAAATTCAAAAAAACTAAATAGTAGCATTCCAATTTCCAAGTATCAACACCATATGATATTATTCTAGGATACATCCCACAATTTTTTTTTTTTTATATAAGGGTGTTTCAAATATATTAATAATTATTTTTTATTTAAAAATAAATTAAATAATATATTTTTTAAAAAATTATTTTTAATATAAGTACATCAAATATTAAAAAAAATTAATTTAAAACAAATAAAAATTAAATTAGTTTTTTTCAAAATCATTATTAAAAAAAAAATATATACGTGATCTAGTACAATAATCCATAACCATGTCGAAATTGCATTGTCAAATTGGACATCTATGTGATAGAAAATCTGAAACTCAAAACCTGATTGGACAAGAGAAATCCACGTGGCAATATTTGTCCCCGGCTCAAGACACAGTCTTATCTCCCTCCACATCATTAACAGAAACAAAATCCTTCAACTTAGCCAGTTAGCCTTCTAAGAACAGTGAAACTGATCCACTCATCACAAAATATAACTTCAAGAAAGCTTCACCAAATCACCCTATCACTCTCTCATGGCTCTTCAAGCAGCCTCTATACTCCCTTCTTCTGTCTCCATCTACAAAGAGGTCAGCACTTTCCTTTAAGCAAAATATTTGGGTTCCTTCAATACATTTGTAAATGGCTTTTTTTTATATATAATTATTATCTTTTGATTCATTTGATGTGGTCTGTTGACAGGGAAAGTCCAATGCTTCTCTTAAGGAGACAGGCTTTTTTGGAGTTTCAGTTCCAAATAATCACCTCAAAGCTGAATTCGACTGTTCTCTAATAAAAAGCAAGGTAAGTCAAACATCTTACTTGCTCAATTTAACCTTCGAAAACTATAGATGAAGAAATTCTTAAGATTTGGTTGAGGATAACAAGTCCTAACACTATTGCATGGCACAACATAAGCTTCTGTGAAAAGGGTTTAATGGCATAAAAAGAAATGTTCAGATTTTTCCACTTTCTCTGAACTGGTGTGATGAACTGAATGTATAATGTTGAATGTGTTGAACGCAACCTAAAGAAAACAAGGAGGAATTTAATAGCTAGAAAGTTATTTGAGATTCTAAATCCCTCTTTGGCCACAGGGTTCAATTAATGTCTATGCGAGTAAAATTCCCATGGGTATGCTAGTTTTGGCATGGACTTGTATAGTCTCGATGCATGAAAGCTAGCCCAAGTTGGATTCTGTTTATGTAAAGGAGGGACTTAGAAATTAAATAGGAGTTTATATTGTAGGATAATAATAGATTACCATTCATGCAAAGAAATAGTTAAAACATTTTGAGAGTCTTTCAATGAAAAAATTAGTCAGTTTCAGGGCTAAAAGTGGGTATCAGAAACACCTTTTGAATGCCATATACTAGTAGCTAATGGTATTCGACAAAAACATTGAGCTTTTTTGTGAAATCATGAACCTCAACAAATATTGTGCTTTTTTAATTTGGAATACATGAGACTTGTATTGTATTTGTATAGTGAATGTTAATCATTTGCATGCAGGAATTCAGGAAAAGGGAATTACCAGTTAGAACAATTAGGGCTCAAACAGCTACTACAACTCCAGCAATCACTGAGGCAGCACCAGAAGCAAAGAAAACTTTAAGAAAGTCTGTTGTGGTAATTACCGGAGCATCATCAGGTTTGGGGTTGGCCACGGCCAAAGCTTTGTCTGAGACAGGGCAATGTCATGTGATTATGGCATGTAGGAACTTTCTTAAGGCAGAGAGGGCAGCTAAAACAGCTGGCATTCCAAAAGAGAACTACACTGTCATGCATCTTGACCTTGCGTCTCTTGAAAGTGTCCGTCAATTTGTGGATACGTTTCGTCGTTCAGGTATGCCGCTTGATGTGCTGGTGTGCAATGCTGCAGTCTACTTACCCACTGCCAAGGAGCCCACTTATACTGCTGAAGGATTTGAGCTCAGTGTTGGGACAAACCATCTTGGTCACTTCTTGCTTGCACAGCTGCTGCTTGATGACTTGAAGAAATCAGATTATCCAACTAAACGTCTCATCATCGTTGGCTCCATAACAGGTACTGATTAACTTTAGGAAGGAAAAAAAGGTGTTCATGCTAGTGCCACTTGGCTTTTCCAGCAGTTTTGCAAGTATCAGAATTCATAAACAATATCATGAACCAATGAACAACATCTTAGAAGCTCAGAAAATTGATTTTGATGGTATAGCCTTCCAGGAATCTGTAACTTACAAAGGAATTGGTGTAAACAAACTAGTCATGATGAAGATCGGGTAATCTGACAGAATATTTTCATATTTATGATTCTAGGAAACACAAACACATTGGCTGGGAATGTGCCTCCAAAGGCTAACCTTGGAGATTTGCGAGGTCTTGTGGGTGGGTTGAATGACCTAAACAGCTCACCCATGATAGATGGAGGAGAATTTGATGGTGCCAAGGCCTATAAAGACAGCAAAGTCTGCAACATGCTCACAATGCAAGAACTCCACAGGCGGTACCATGAAGAGACAGGCATCACCTTTGCTTCCCTCTACCCTGGCTGCATAGCTGAAACAGGCTTATTCAGGAACCATATTCCTTTGTTCAGGACCCTGTTCCCACCCTTCCAAAAGTACATTACTAAAGGCTATGTGTCAGAAGAGGAAGCAGGAAAAAGACTTGCACAGGTCTGTTACTACAGGATTGTTCTTGTCTATGCAGTGCATCCATGCACAAGTTTGCATCACATACAATAGCCTAAAATTCTACTTTCTGTGATTCAGGTTGTGAGTGATCCGAGCCTGACGAAATCTGGTGTTTACTGGAGCTGGAATAAGAACTCATCTTCATTCGAAAACCAGCTCTCTAAAGAAGCCAGCAACGCAGAGAAGGCATTGAAGTTGTGGGAGATAAGTGAAAAGCTAGTTGGCCTGGCTTAATTGAGCCCTAGAACTGGCCGAGTAGAACGCAAGCTTCTTAAACAAGGCAGTACTGTGAACAATGAGTCCAGAAGATAATGAACTCGTTGGATGTTCTAGTTACCTCTTTTTGGTAAATGCAGATGCTATATACTTTGAATGAGATGAGGCAATTGTAATGTATCCATTGGAATAGCCTGACGAAAGAAGATCCTAAAAGCAAATGAAGAGCACACAAACATCCAAAAGAACCCAAACCAACAAGTATGTATGATTGATAAGATCAGAACTACGCTCTCAGAATGCAGTGCAGTTATAGGTGCTTTCTCCTGGTCTTTCAGACTAAAGGTTTTGGCCTTTCAATGGCCTCTCTCAAACGAGTCATGGCAGTTTCGATAGTGCTAGATAGATGGTACATCATATGCCACAGCCGCACACAAAAAATTTAATGTCAAAATTTTTTTTTTTTAGACATTGGTCTTTGTATTTTAAAAAAGTTTAAAAGGGAAACAAAAGCAGCTAATGTCGATCGGAGAATACATGTCAAACCTACATACAGGTTTGTTAGGACAACTCCATAAAAACAAATAAAAAAAAATAAAATCCCTAATTTTAATAATTTAAATATAAATAGATGAAATAAAAATAAAATCAATTAAAAAAAAATACACTAGCAGACTCAGGCAAGTTTGCTAAACTTCATGAGCTTGATCATGCAAAAAGAAAAACCTAAAAGAAGAAAAAATAAAAAATAAATTATGAATTTCCAAACTAATCAAATGTTGAAGAACAAAACTGAAAAAAAAATAAAACTTTAAAAAAATGAAAAAATAGACCTGAGTCAACCAAGATCAACCCACTAAACCTGTAACTTAAATTATAAGACTAGATAACCTCATAAAAAAAAATTATAAAGTTTAATTTCTAAAAAAACATAACGTCGAATGATGAGATTAAAACAAAAAAACTAGTGTAGAAAAAAGATTAAGAAAAAAATCAATGTTAACACAGGTTAACATTTCAAATATGTGATTCGAGTTATGATTCGAGATCATCTCACGATAAAAAATCACAAAACTCAATTCTAAATAAGTTTAATATTTAAAGGATAAAATTAAAAAATAATTAATTTAAAAAAAAAAACCTAAAGAAAATAAAAAAAAATAAAAAAAATAAAAACTAAAATTAATAAAAATACAAAATAATAGAATACCTTTAAATTTTGATTGGGCCAACACAATTCTCAAGTAATGGAGAGAGAAAATAGGGGAAAAGAAAAAAAAAATATTACCTTCACCTAGTTGCTCATCATCTATCGACACATGTTGGTTCATTGGATAGAGCTCAATGTGGCACTTCAAATAAGTGCTTGATATTAGAAAAAAAGGATTGTATATTTGTCGAAGTCTCAAATTTAGTCTTCCTAAACTTTAATTCTTTTAAATTAATGAATTTAAATTTTAGTTTGTAGACTCGAGTATTAACTGATATTTTTCTTGATATCTCAAGATTTTAATATTTAGATAAAAAAAAAATCATGAAGACTAATAACAAATCAAAACAATGTTAAATAACCATTAATGAATAATGTTTCTTCTCACATACTAATGTGAAAAACTATGTATATTTAAGTTTTTGTCAATTTTGAACAATCTATATCGGAGGTTAAACGTATTGAATAATAAGGATAACCTTTTTTTTTTCACCGCAGCATCTTGTTGCTATCATAAGGTCGTGGCATTGGCTTCAAGTTTTAACTGATAGATTTTATAAGCTAAGTGAATTACTGGAGGTATTATATTAATTATTTTTACCGGTTTATTTAAAATAAATAGATAGATATAAAAAAATTATAAATGAATAACTTGACCAAACAATATTAAGAATGAAATTTGTTAATTATTCTCTCTCTCTTCCTTTGTTATTATATATATATATATATATATATATTTTTTTTTTTTTTTTTTTTTTTTTTGCTCTTACAATTAGCCTTGTTCAAGGTATCTCAAGTTCCCGTTTAATGAAATTCTCTGTTCTTTTCCTTTCTCCTTTAGTGGACACTGCCCTTTTGCTGTTAGACAGGCATCAATCTTGTGGTCTAAGCATTACTCGGCTCTCTTAATGCGAGGTCAATGGATTGGTTTCATGAGGAGGCGGCCTTATTCACCATACATTGTTGATTAATTTCTGCATATGCAAGAAAGAAAATACCTCTTGAGCATACTTCATCCCTTCCACATGAATGTGAGGAGAGACCTACTTTTTCTAGAAATCGGCTAGGGCTTAAGATGGGAAAAGTGAGCAGAAAGAACCATCCCCTTGCTAGTCCATGGTTGAGCCCTGGCTAGCTCAGGCCTGGACCTCAAAACTTCGTCTATCAAACTGCCTGTACATCGTTCTTGGATCCTGCAAAATATAGGTTGGGGTGCTTTGTTTCTGGGAAGGAATGGTTAAAATCAACATTGTTGCATGTAGATTCATAATTTGGAGTTCTGAACCAGTAACAAGAGGCTATAAATACTGCAGATGGAAAGAAGAAAAGCCAGAAGAATAGCTTAAATCACAATAAATATTGGATCCTTGAGGCATAGTGTCTTGTTAATGCCCATTCAGCTATCCCATATACAAGCTGACCAAATAAAAGCATTTCAGTATCGAGATAACTGCAAATTTGTCACCACAGAGCACCACAGGAAAGAAATGAAATCAAAGAATTGTGTCAGGTTTCGACTCTCAAAAGCTCTTTTATTGTATTAATTATTGAGCCATGAAGGGAAAAGGAACAGTGCAGAAGCTGCAGCCAACAGCCCGGAAACATCACGTATCAGCAGCCGGGAACAAAATTCATCTCAAAAAGAGGCCAGCAGCAGCCAAAAAGAAAAATTAAGCCACCATGGCTAAAATACAGAAAAGACAATCACCATTACATCCACGCAGCAAGAGCAGATCCAGTCACATTGAGCAATTCGCCACAGCAGCAGCGTACACATCCCTTGAGGCCTGATGGTCAAAAGGGCAACCAAACAACACATAACAAGAGGATAATAGTTTATGAAACAAACAGCATGCGGAAGTCTTGAAGGTGCCAGTATAAGAAAATAGTTCCAGCAGATGATCAAGAACCAATGAGAGATATCTGGACTGAATACATGCCATCTGCAGCAGAAGCCAAAATTTCGACAAATTAGCACAGAACTATTAATGAGTTATTAAAAAAAAAAAAAAAAAAAGATGACGGGAAGATCCATCTGAGCACTAGCAACTCGTAATTACAAAATAGCAGCAGTACAGGCAGACCACGGATAATATAGAGATTTTTTGGGCAATGGCATTCAGCACTCAAAAGCTGAAACATTAATTCCATCAAATGGAGAAAAGGTTTGGGTATAAAGATTCAAGATAATCACATAATGGACAGACTGCAATATCCACTGACAACATACCATTCCAAAGTTTTTCCATCTTCAACCTTCGACACTCAACTGAACTCGTTCACTTTAGAAAAATCAGCATCCTACTACTTCCTATCCCTCTAATGCCAGATCCAGGACTCGTGTGATTCCTGAACTTGTTGCAACTTCAGGCATAATTTTGTATACATGCTAGTCTAACCATTTAAAATAATAATATTACTAAACATGAAATGCCTTCAAATGATTATCGGAGGACAAAAAACATAAACAAAAAAATACAAATATTGCATCTGAAACAGAGGAAAGAATTCAAATTTGTTAGCACAAGAGAATTACAGAGCCACTTTATCCAATCATGAGCGTCCAGCAACATATGCTCAAATTAGATTTCATTAACATCCAATCATCATACAGTAAGCAGAAACTTCAAATGATGGAATTTTAACATCTAAAATTTAGGGCTAAAAGTTGAGGAAAATGCTGAGATTAGCAGCTTGGATGTTCTTTAAAGTGAATGTTTTCAGTATTTTGGTAGGAAATTCACAGGTCCTGTAAATTAAGAGCAGAGGGCTAGCAATTTGAGTAACAAACAGATTTAAAAGAAACTCCATTCCTTTCCTATATTCCTTGAAAGTGAAATCAAAACATCAATTAATTAACTGAGAATTGCGAAAGTGAGATAGGCCAAAGAAGCATCGAGGACAGGAACGTGACATAATAAAACATTAAAATAATACTTGGTAAAAGTTCTGTCACGATGCTTCAGCAAGTCAAATGGGCACTTAAACATCTGCTTGTTCTTCACACGCGTTTAATAAAAGACATGTAAAGGAAGAGGTGACTAAAACACTACAACGACACCTGAAAAGGCTAAATGCTCATCGTCTACCAAACAACAAAAAACACAAATAATTTCAAGGTACGGGCTTACAAGGAACTAATGGTCATTATTTTCGGAAGCACTCTCTTCCTTCCAAGAACAACCACCACTTTCTTCAAGATGGCTTCAGTAGGCTGGTGAGAGTTCTCCACAGCCTTTGAAATCGTTTGCCATTTTTCACCATGCTTTGGTTCTGCAGCAATGCACCTCTTCAAGACATCCTTCTGGTCTTCGTCAGTCCCATGTTGAAGTTCAAATTTGTAGTAATACGCCCAGAAATCTCCAATATCTGGGGCAAGGGTAACTGCCCTGTTCAGCCAACTCCTAGCTTTGTCAACCTTCCTTTCCCGCCAGAACAACTTGGCCACAGCAGTTGTAAACATGTGGATCATGAGGACTACATTTCTTAATTGCATCCGCGCTCTTGCTTTTATGTTGAGCACGAGGAGCCATCTCAATAGATGCTGCCCAAAGGATGCCACTGGTGGGACATTCCTGCAATGCTTTTGCCATCAAGTTGTCAGCTTCCTTATTATTCCCATGCCTTGATTCAGCACGGATTGCAGCAAGCCAAAGTTCAGGGTTCTTAGGATTCTTCTTCCTTGCCATGGTAAGCACTGCTCGAGCTTTACTGAGCCCATTTGTTTTCTCCTCGAGGTTAGCAAGAGAAAGCCAAAGAGGCACATGACTTGGGCAGGACTTCAAACCCGCCTCATAAATTTCCTTGGCTTTATCCAAATTACCAAGACGTTCCTCGAGCTGCCCAAGCATCAACCACAGTTTGAAGAATGAAGGGAAACGCTGCAACCCTTCATCCAGCAGTTTCCTCTCCTCCTCGATATTGCCTAATTCTCTTTCTACAATTGCAGACTTCATCCAGACTCTTTCTGTACCACCTCTTTCTCTTGCCTTAGCTAGCAACATTCTAGCTCTTTCTGGCTCATGATTCTCAAATTCAAGCTTAAATGCTGCAAGCCAAATCTCCTCAGAGTTCGGTATTGCAGCATAAGCTTCTTGAAGAATGGCTCGGGCAGAAGGTACATCTCCGGCAAGCCACTTCTCTTTAGCGCCCATAAGCCATAGAACTTCAGCCTGTGGCCTGTAAGTAACTGCCTTCCGTAGCAATGCATCGAGGGATTCTCTTGTGCCATGACTCTTCTCAAGCTGTGCTGCCTTAAGCCAAATACTCTTCTTGGTCAAAAACACCGTCAATGCATGCGCATAAATTGCTCTAGCAGTCTCAATAGACCCTCTCTTCTTACACTCCTCTGCATCCGCCACCCATGTTCGCTTTCTATCCTCTTCTTCGACTCCAATTCCAATTGTGTTCTTAATAATCGCTTGACAAGTTGCCACAGAACCAGCCCTCTCCGCTGCCTCAGCCTCCTTCATCCATTCCTCCCTATCAATCACCACCCCTTCTCTCTGCAAAGCCCTAATACCTCTCTCAATAAGCTTCCCAACCATTGGTGTATTCCCATTTGCCTCCTCCAACTTGGCAGCAGTAATCCATATAGCTGGCTCCTTGGGCAACTTTTCTCTCGCCCTATTCAACACCTTCCTCGCATTTTCATACGTCTCCAACCTTGCAAATGCTAACCACAACTCAACATGCAAAGGACAGCATTCCACTGCCCTACCAAGTAAAGTCCTAGCATCCTCCTCATTACACAACTCCACCGCTGCTTTCCACAGCCTCACAGAATCCGGGATATGCTCTAAACCCTTCAACAAAAACCTTCCGCTTAGTAAAATCATCATTCTCCAATTTCGCAGCCTGCATCCACAACTTGACGGAATGGGAATCCTCTTAACTCCCTTAGCAATAACCCCCTTCGCTTCATCAGGATTCGACAACCTGCAAGCCTCCAACCAGACATCCTCATTCGTAGGACATTCCTCGCACCCTTTTTGTATCAACAGCCTAGCCGCCTGAATCTTCCCTGCCACCTCTTCTAACCTTGCCGCAGCAATCCAACCAGGGGGATGTTTTGGATTCGTCTGTGTAACACTCTTCAACAACAACCTAGCCTTCTTAATATCCGAAATCTCTGCATCACTAGTAATCTTCATACTCTTCAAATCAGTCAAATACCCTTTAGGATCAACAACAGTCAACCCAGAAACCGAATCTGACAACCTATCCAACTTCAATGACAAAACAGTCCCTCTTCCTTCTCCGACAGCAGTCAAATCTGTGACTGGCGTCTGCCCCCATGGCGTCTCAGCTCCGCCAGCCGCCCTACTTTTAGGATCCAATGCAGTAACATGTTCCTGCTCCTGTCTAGCTTTCTCCAACAAAGTATCCGGAACCGGCACAAAACTCTCAAACCTCTTCTTCTTATTCCTCAATGAATAATCCCCAATATCTGGAATAGTCTCCCACTCTTCAGCAGACAATGTTACTAACTTCCTCTTCAAATCAGCAAACTGCTCAGTAATCTTCGGATTCGAAGCCCTATACTTTTCAATTTCCTCCTTTAACCTAGCTTCCCTTCTATCCTTCCTCCTCGAATCCATCCTCTTATCAATCTCCTCCCACACTGCATCTGCCTCCCTATCGTCCTCATCATACTCCGCCGAAGCAAACAACCCCACATCATTCCCTTCAAACTCATCAAACTTCTGATTCTCATCATACCCTTTTTCCTCATTCTCGTCCTCATCCTCGTCCTCCCCTCCTTTCCCCCCTTTCCCCCGGCCCGCACCACCCCCCGGCCCCGCAGCTGCCGCCCCGGCATTCCTATCAGGCAAATCCGGTGCAGCCCGTGCCGGACCAATATCAGAACGAGTAGTAAAACCAGTAGCACCACGCCCTAACCCCGCAACATAATTAGCTGGAGGCTTTGAATTTAAAAAATCCAGTCGGGATTTCGGTGCGACCGGAGCTTGCATCCCCCCAAGTAAAGGGATGTGAAGGGTTAGGGTTGTGTTATTGGTAATGTCAAGTTGAGACAGCAAAAGGGTGTTTGGATTTTGGAAAATCTTCGGAAGAAGAAGGTTTTGTTGAGAGATTGGGATTAGGGTTTGGAGTTGAATTTGGTGTTTGAGGGCATGAAGGGTTGTGCTGGTAGGGTTTGTGTGAATGTATAGGGTTTTGTTGGTGCTTGTTGGGTTCTTATGAAAACCATTTTGATGAGGTATTTTTTCCCCTTTACTAGGATTTCTAGGGTTTGATTTTGTGAAGGTAACAGAAATAGCTTTAATGGATGACGGTCTGGTTTCGGAGACGATGGAGAGATTTTTCTCGCATTTCCTTTTCTTTATTTTTACACAAAGTCGGTTTATTTTCTTAGAAAAACTCAATTTAGTCCCACATGTATATATTTTTTTTCAATTACATCTCACACTTATAGTTCATTTCAATTAGGTTCCAAATAGTTCCTACATTTTTTTTGTTTTGAGAATAATAGTTCCTACATTTTCAATTGCTTTCTTTTGTGAATATTTTTAATTTTAATTTTAATTTTAATTTTAATATATTTGATGAAAAAATTGACATTTTTTTTTAAATTGATGAAAATTAGAAAATGAAAAAACTGAATTGAGAATCTTTTGAAACCTTTGTAATCAATTTGACAAAATTTATGGATTTGGGACTCAATTAAAAATGAGTATATAGATTTGGAACTAAAGTTGGGTTTTTTAAAGTTTTTTTAATTAATAGTCCTGATAAATTAAATTGGCTGAAACCGACTAACCTCTAGCCCAATAAAATCTTTTCCTATGATGTATTATAGAATTGGGCTTAGCCATTTTATTTTTTGCGTTAATGTTTTGTAGGACAGGTCACGGGTGTAATGTAACAATGAACTATTATTGGGCCGTTAGCCCTCAATTATAGAATGAAATTTTTCAAGTTTTGGATATAGTAATAAAATCCAACCGAGATTATGGGGTGAGATCCTTAAAAGAAATTAAAATGTTTTTTTCTTAAAAAATAATAAATTTTTTTTTTATTTTGATAAAAATATATTTTTTTTTTAAATAAAACCAATGAATTAAGAGCTGAGTTTTACCTTGAATTTATAAATTATTTCTCTTCCATTGGCTTTTAAAATAAAGAATTCTAAATCTCAAACTTGTTTCACCAATAATTATTGTATCCATATAACCCTTGAACACATGACAACATTAATCTTGTAATTAAAATGATTAGCATAGTTTAAAGTCAACAATTTTCTTTTCTTGAGCTCCTTCCGTGTTTTCTTTATACTCAACCCCTATTTTATGAATAAGAACATCATCAATGATATCATCATGAAAATAAACATTATAAGTTAGTGGAGAAAACCAATTCAACGTTTATCTCATTATAAATGAGATCACTAAAATCTTCACAATACTTATATGAATCAAAAAGTTGCCTCCTTTGCTTTTGTTTTTTTAAACAGGTTTTCAAAAACTAGCCATGAGTTTGTAATCACTCTTTTCATAATTCCCCATGCTTCTCACCTTTACCACTTGATGGGTTAATTTTACAATTTTAATGCATATCTTTTATCACCAATTCTTGAACACCCCCTTTTCAATTCTACCATGTCTTTGCATGTCTTTTATTATAAGCTCTTGAACATTTCTATCCTGAAAGAGAACCTCCTCATC
The DNA here is from genome assembly GCF_005239225.2 of Populus alba. Taxonomy (NCBI): domain Eukaryota; kingdom Viridiplantae; phylum Streptophyta; class Magnoliopsida; order Malpighiales; family Salicaceae; genus Populus; species Populus alba. Next base: position 14,919,130 of record NC_133296.1, on the reverse strand, counting down.
CTTTTTACCTGAACACACTATGTTATGTGATCTTTTAACTATAGTTATTTAGTAGCATACAATAACCTGAGATTGTTGGATTCTAATATTAATTGATACAAAACTTTAATACCAACTAAGATGATGGAAGCAACAAAAAAAAGACGGCTAACATAAGAACACACAATTATGCTGAAAAAAAAATCACATGAAAATCTTAATTATTGAATATTTTTTGTTTAGTAGTATGCATATTTAGAAAGTTTACAACTCTTTAAATAAATATAAAAACTTACTTAAACCAAAAACTAAATCCAAAAGTAAAGGAAAAGTAATAAAAGTCAAGGAAAAACATCCTAAATAAAAGCTAGAAAAATGATAAAAGATTTTTAATTCAAATAAAAAAATAATTTTAAATCCAATAAAAAAATATAACAAATCTCGAATAGTAACTTTTAAGTATTGTCAAAAGGTTTTTTTGATCTTCAATTGTTGTGATATTTTAACCCTATAGAAAACAAGGTTTTAAAAATCTCTTAGAAAATATGCAACTCGATCAAGCGATTTGACTAAAAAATTATACTCAATAATATAAAAGTAAGTATAAGAAAAAAATCTCATATATTAGTCAGAGAAATAACACGTTTTTGTTGATTGCATCACTAAGAAATAGCACAACCAACAAAAATCTTGAAAAACATTTTAAAGGCTGCATTACTAAGAGTAAAACAACTATTAAAAATAAAAAAGGGTATGCTAACATGAAATTTTCTTAGTGTAAAAGTTTGGCCTAAATGAGTACTAAATTAAGCTAAAAATAAAAAAATAACAAAAAATAACAACTTCTAAGTATAATTTTAAAGGCTTTTCTAACATTGATTAGTTATAGTTATCTAATTCTTTTATAAAATAGAGCTTGTAAAATCTTTTGAGAAATTTTAGTTTTATCCAATGATTAATCTAAAAGACTTCATTATTTTCATCAAATAACTCATTTAATGTGACCAAGCTTCTTATTAGACGACATGTCTATCTGATCCAAAAATATACATGTTAGGCTTTTTACATGCTCGGGATATAATAGTTTCATATCTAATTAGATGTAACCTTGAAAATCTCAAAGGTTGTGCTATTCTTGATAGCATAACCTTTTAATTTTTTTCAAATCAAATCAATCAATTAATAGAGTTTGTGCACACATTGAGAAATCAAATCAAATCAAATAAAAAAAGCAATCAAATTAAAGACTTAATTTAAATTGGACTAATATGATTTTGATAAATGTAAAACCAAATTGAACCCAATTAAAACCATTTAAATTTTTGGAAAATAAATTTAATTTGATTGATTTTTTTTAATACAAACCAAATCATTTAAATCAATATTCATCTCTGTGAAGTGATGCTCAAGGGTCCAATAACCTATCACAACTCTTGTCGGTGGGGGGTTAAGAGAGTGGGTTTAACACTTTAGCTTTCACACTCGAAACTAACTCTATCTTCCATCCGATTGGTGTGCTGTGGAAATTCCATCATCGCAAATCTTGCATTGATTGGTTGGTAGTTTATTCCAACGCAGTGTTCATGCGCCATTATGGCTGCCCAAGTTCAGACAAAATCTTGTACTATTGCCGATAAATTTAGTAAAAGCTTTTGCCATGTCATTTAGTAAAAACGTTTGTGTAAGAAATTTAATTATCCTTTGCATTATCCATTCTTTAATCAATCTCAGGGATTCAAAAAAGGAAAACAAAAAGTATGGGACTGAGAAAAACATTTTCTTTACTTGAACAAAAATAGTGGGAATAAAAAAGCTTGTACCTGTAGTGTTCCCTTGAAATTGCCAATAAGCCTTGTTTAAGGTAGGAAGTCAATGCCTTGTGATGCTTACCGCCATTTAATGCAAAGAATAATTTACAACACCTTCAAGTGGCGTCCTGCTTACCTTGCTTGGCAAAAAGTAAGGCCCACTTGCTTAGGACATGTCTTCCTCTCTTTAAATTTTCAGATCTAAAACCTAAGTTCAGCTCGAGTCTGACATCTTTTCCTGTTAGAGAACTTCTGGGTCTGTGTAGTTTTTGTGTTACTTTGACTCAGAACAGGTAAAGAAAAAAGAGATGGGATTGGTTGGTGTCCAAGAAAATGGGAATGGAGAGGTTGGTTTGTCTATTGGAACCAAGAATAAGTACAGGAGAATGGATTCTGAAGTTACAGAGGATTTTGATGATGGTTCACATCATCATCATCAAGAAAAGAGGAGTAGCAGTACTAGAAAATATGTTCTTGCTTGTGCCATTTTTGCATCCCTCAATTCTGTTCTTCTTGGCTATGGTAATCAAGCTCTCATTTTTTTCCCCATTTGAGATGGTAGTGCTGTTGTTGCTGTTTTTGTTTCTGTTGTCTTAGTTCATTTTGTTTGGCTGATATTTGTTCTTGATTGTTTGGTTTGACAAGTCCTCCATGCTTAATTAGTAGGGGGAAAATACTGTTTTGTTTCATTTTTTGGAAAGTTCATAAAATCTTCTGTGGACATTGTGCTTGTGAATTAGCAGAAAACTAAAGTTCAAGTCTTGTGGAAGTCAATCTATTAAATTTCCTTCCTTCTTTTTTTTTTTTCAATTTAAGATGCATTAATGGTAATCAAAATATATGAATCAGATGGAACTGACAAAGCTAATTTTGCTTTTTGAGTGTCTTTGTTCATGATTGAAGAATGGTTAATACTTTTAATTATTGAATCAAGGGTGATCTAGAATTTCAATAGGTTGGGTGGTAGGTTGTTATGTTTGGATTAAGAATCTTATAACACTTTATCTTTGATCATTATAATGGAAAACTACTTTATTATTTATGATTATGTTTTTCAATCTGCAGATGTCGGTGTCATGAGTGGAGCAATCATATTCATTCAAGAAGATCTAAAGATAACTGAGGTACAAGAAGAAGTACTTATTGGGTGTTTAAGCATTCTTTCACTTTTTGGTAGTTTAGCTGGTGGAAGAACATCGGATATTATTGGTAGGAAATGGACAATGGCTTTAGCAGCCATTATCTTTCAAACAGGTGCAGCTACAATGACACTTGCTCCTTCTTCGAAGTGTTAATAATAGGAAGATTTTGGCTGGTATTGGAATAGGGTTTGGTGTCATGATTGCCCCAATCTATATTGCTGAGATATCACCAAGTGTTACCAGAGGTTCTCTTACTTCCTTCCCAGAGATTTTCATAAACCTCGGGATATTACTCGGTTATGTCTCGAACTTTGCATTTTCAGGTCTTCCAGAACATATAAGCTGGAGGGTAATGCTTGGCGTCGGAATTCTCCCCTCATTCTTCATTGGAGCTGCACTCTTCATAATCCCAGAGTCACCAAGGTGGTTGGTCATGAAAAAACCGAGTTGAAGAAGCAAGAACAGTCATGTTAAAGACAATTGACAATGAGGCAGAAGTGGAGGAGAGACTTGCAGAAATCTTACTAGCTGCTGGAACTGGTTCAGCTGAGAAGTATGAAGAGAAAGCTGTGTGGCGTGAAATGTTAAGCCCTTCACCTTCTCTTCGCCGAATGCTGATCACTGGTTTTGGAATCCAGTGCTTCCAACAGATCACCGGAATAGATGCAACTGTTTACTATAGCCCTGAAATCTTCCAAGGAGCTGGTATTCAGGATAAGTCAAAGCTTCTCGCTGCAACCGTTGCTGTAGGTGTTTCGAAAACCGCTTTCATATTGGTTGCCATATTTCTTATTGACAAACTTGGGAGAAAACCTTTGCTCTATGTAAGTACAATTGGGATGACTATTTGTTTGTTCAGCATTGGTGTTACTCTCACTTTTATTGGGCAAGGGCAGGTTGGGATTGCAATGGCAATTCTTTTTGTCTGTTCAAATGTTGCATTCTTTTCGGTGGGAATTGGCCCTGTTTGCTGGGTCTTGACATCAGAAATTTTCCCTCTAAGGCTACGTGCTCAAGCGGCTGCACTTGGTGCAGTAGGGAATAGGGTGTGCAGTGGCTTGGTTGCCATGTCTTTCCTCTCCGTTACCCGTGCAATTTCTGTTGGTGGAACATTCTTTGTCTTTTCTGTAATTTCAGCCATTTCAGTCCTTTTTGTCTACGCACTTGTTCCAGAGACGAAAGGGAAGTCATTGGAGCAGATTGAACTGCTATTTAAGGATGAGCATGAATGGCAAGGAAGCGAAGTAGAGCTTGGAGATGTCGTGCATCTTGTGCAGAAACAATGACTTACTGAAAGGTTGTTTTAATGAGCCTAATCACCCAACTTTCGCAGCTCAACAACTATGATTGCAGGTGGATTTGTGCTCAAGACTCAGCAACTAGGTTATGATTGCTGGTGGATTTGTGCTTGATCCAATTCAAACGATTTGGACAGTCAACCTATGGTTATTTGCAACCAGAACTACCTGTAAATTTGTGGCTAAGGTAGCAAAACTGACATTTCTACCAGTCACATTCTTGGTGTTCAAGTCAAATTCACTCCTGGGATTTTATGATGTGCTCATCTATTATTCTAGGCGTGGTTTAGCTTGAAATCTACGAGAAAGTTGTATTTCCTAGAGAATTGTAGAAAAAAAGGTTTCTTTGCTGACTTACTATCTGAAATGTACTCGTACCAATTTTAATGAACTCTTGTGGATTCAAAACTTCAAATCTCTCCCTGGTTCTGCATTCAACAATTACATAAGTTTACAAATGTATTCTTGATGTGGGCTTAAATTACCTAAGAAAATAAAAAAGCATTTTGTGGGTTGCATGGCATGACTCGTGGAAATGAGGTCTAAGGTATTTTGGATCTGCTCTGAGATGTGACTTTTGTCATCATTTCTGGGTTCTGGAAATAAACCTAAGCTAACCAAATTGATATACTTGCATACTGTAATGCATTTCTCTAATCTTTTCACCATTCCAACCACAAAAAACCAAATGAACAGTAATATTTGCCAGCTGGCTTGCATCTTCCAACCTTTTCTGGCTCTATAACGTGCTATTGTTCCTGATGGATAAAACTACAAAACATCTGTGATAAGTTTTCGAGGCCATTGATGAGGGAAAAAACCATGCGTTATTTTTATATAATGAACCTTTTTGAGATCCAAAAGATTCTTTAGGGATGCCTTTTGTATCCAGGACAAGAAACATGAACAATAATTTAGAAACAAGTTTTTGGCATTGGAGAGATAAGATTCTACAGGTATATATCCTATTCAGGTTAAAGTGAGTAAATCTTGTCCGTCCATCACCGTATTTTAGTCCTCGGATAATTGGTAATTGATCACTCATCAACTGGCGATATAAGTCAAATCATCTTGTTTGATTTCCTTATCTTACTAATACTTCAGTGCTATTAATCATTTAAGTCATTGCTGTACTCTCTGGTACATCCTCTATATCAAAATCTGAAAAAGAAAAAGTTCATATGTAAATGTATAAAAATATGAAGAGGACCTTAATCGAAAAATGGGATCGTGACAATGTGGTTGCTTTGTCTGTTTTTTTAATCTTTCAGATTTCTTTAGCTTTTACTTTGTTTTCTATTGTCTAAGGTCATTTAGATTTGAGTTACTTTGTATTTCTTGAAGTATGATCCTAGTATTTTGTATAATTTTTCTTTAATATAATTACACTTATTAAAAAAAGAAAAAGTTTTGAGATCCTAAAGATTCCGTTGAGATAGGCAAGCAACCAGCATAATAAAGTTAGGATTTAGGAATAAATAACCATTAAATAGCTGGTCAGAGTTGGAGATTAAAAAATTTATTTTTTTTATGATATCAGGTTCCAACTTTATGGTTGTTAATATTGATGGTCATTGGAAATTTATCTGATCATTAATTTCAGGATTTTTAGAGATTAGTTGAGGTATATGTAAACTGACCCGAACATCCTACATAAATATATATATATATAAAAAAAACAGGTTAGAAACTAATTTTTAACATTGAAAAGATCGGATTTAATTTTATTAGCAGGCTTAGAAATTATTTATATTATGTGATAATATAACTGCTTGAATTGATTGAACGGTTTAATTAAGTAAATAAAATTAGAATACATTTCTTCATACCCATAAAAACACTTATATAATTTATGTTAATATATATTTTCTAAGCGCTACACGTGGTGTTTTTCAAGGTAGGAGTCACAATGGTAATAGTAGAAGCTTAGTGTGATATTTAAGTAAACCCATCTTGTTTGTTTGCTTAATGTTCTTAATAATTCAAGGCCATTAATCATTTGAACGAATTGCTGTACTCTCTCACATATCTTCTGTGAAACATGGAACATATCAGCCACACACATGTGGAAGTAAATGGGCTAAAACTACATGTGGCAGAGATTGGCACTGGTATTGCAAACCATCACCAGAACTTCTCCTCTGATTTCTTTTCTTCATTTATTGATCACAGTTAGTAATTTTAGTGGTGGAGTCTTGTTTGCAGGTCCTAAGGTTGTGTTGTTCCTGCATGGATTCCCACAAATATGGTACACATGGAGGTATCGAATGATTGCTGTTGCGAAAGCTGGATATAGAGCAATAGCCTATGATTTTAGGGGCTATGGACTCTCAGAGCTGCCAGCTGAACCTGAGAAAGGGGGCTTCATTGACCTTGTTGAGGATACCATTGCCCTTCTTGACACTCTTGGCATCAGTAAGGTAATCTCATTTCTTAATCTTTATTGCTTTTTAAGCACCTCAGGCCATGAATCTTGATCCAAATTAATCACATAAATATTCATTTTCCCCTCAAATTTGAAATAAAATATGGTCAATTCTGCAGACTGTGGGACGTTACCTGCAAACTCTTAATTGGACGAATCTTGGTAAACTTGGCATGTTCTGTTCGGCCAAATTGAAATCATAGAGGTCAATGGTTCCACCAGATGCTCTAATGATTTTTGGTACCCTCTTATATCATAGCCCGACAAATCTCTGGTGAGATGTCGGGGTGAGTAAATGAATTGTCTTGTTGGGTGTATTTCCTCAGGAACCTTTGAGGGATGCTTGGTTTAGATGCCATCAAGCAAAAATATTTGGCCAATCTACCAAAAACAAAAGGTTCAGAAACATGCATAACACTAGGTGAATTGAGTGTGAAACGTCTCTAGATGTTGAGATAAATGTTGCAGATAATTAGTCAAGGCCAAGTAGGGGAGCGGCAAAGATGATCTCTATTAGCTGCAGTTCACCATAAAGAAACTTTTAAGTTTGTTCTTGCGCATACATGAACTGAAATCTAATATATACCTGCATCGATGCCAGGCCTTTCTAGTCGGTACAGACCTGGGATCGTTTCCAGCGTACATGATAGCTGTTCTTTACCCGGAGAGGGTTACCAGTTTAGTATCACTAGGTGTTCCATTCAGGCTACCAGGGCCCAGTGATGACATTGATCTGATGCCCGAAGGTTTCTACTGCAAAAGGTGGCAGGTACATTGTCATTGTCATCGATGTCTTACATTTGATAATTTCCTTGAAACTATTTGAGTTTTAAGTTGGTAGAAATTGAACTTCAATTCTATATCAATCATGCCTGCAATGTCTAAATATTCTCAGGAGCCAGGCAGAGCTGAAGCAGATTTCGGGCGCTTTGATGTTAAGACAGTGATAAAAAACATCTACATTCTCTTCTCTGGAACTAAGCCACCAACAGCTAGAGAGGACCAAGAGATCATGGACATGGTTGACCCGTCTACTCCTCTACCACCATGGTTCTCTGAAGAAGATCTTGCAGTCTATGCATCCTTGTACGAGAAGTCTGGATTTCGCTATCCATTGCAGGTTCCATACAGGTAACCATACAACTCCCTGTTAAAGAAAATTAACCTCCAATGGCTAGAACGATGGAAAAACATAAAAAATTTCGCTATTTAATTACGTTGTCATCACGTGACTTGAACTATTCTAGGCAATGATAAGAAAAATTCCATTTTTCTTGCTAATTGCACACTCCTGGGACTGAAAACCAAAGCATTTAGCTCTAGAGAGTAATAACAGTAAGCGTTAATGGTTAGAGTTTCTGTGCAGGACTTTAGGCATAGATTGCTGTGGAATAACTAATCCAAAAGTTGTAGCACCAACGTTGCTGGTTATGGGGGAGAAGGACTATGCTCTTAGTTTCCCTGGCGTTACAGACTACATAAAGAGTGACATACTGAAGCAAAGAGTTCCAGATTTGGAAACCGTCTTTGTAGAAGAAGGGAACCATTTTGTTCATGAGAAACTTCCAGAGCAGGTGAACGAGTTAATGATCAACTTCCTCAACAAACACAGTAACTAAAGAGGCCTATCTATGAGCATCCGAAGAGATGCAATGATATCCATTCACAATAATAAATTGGCTTTGCAGTAGTGTGCTAATTTCCGAGACTCGATGTTGTGTTCATAAATAAGATTGTTTTTTGGTACCCATTTTGTCATTTGAGTGAGTGATGAATCTAACTGGAAAAAAACTGAGCCAAGAATCCAAAGAAAGCTGAAGATAAGGATACTGACTGAAGCTTAAAGAACAAAGCTGAAATATCTATTTCCTTTTTTCCCTTTCAGCATGTTTTCTGATCATCTGGCAAGGGAACTAAATTTTTTCAAACAATTGAATCCAACAACTCCATTGCAAAACAGAGAAAGGTGGCATCATCCTGTTCCATGCGAGGTACAATACAGAATGAGTTGCATTTGGCTTTATACGACTTCCACTCAAATAGAAGCATAAATGGCTTTTATATCATGGTGTCCAAACCATAGTTTTAAAACCCGGACCAGCCCGGCGGGTTGACCCGGGACCCGGACGACCCAGGCATGGAACCGGTCCGGGTGAAGGCCAAAACCCGTTTGGGAATTGGCCCGGCCAGACCCGGCTGACCCGGTCAAGATCCGGCCATAAACCCGTTGACTTTTATTTTTTGTTTTTACTTTTTTTTGCTAAAACGACGTCGTTTTGAGTTTTTTAAAAAAAATTAAAAAAAAAATTTTGACCCGGCGACCCGGTCGAGACCCGGTGACCCGGTCAAAACCCGGAACCCGGGGCTGGGACCGGGCCGGGTCTTAAAACTATGGTCCAAACCATTTTGTCACGAAGATTTATGACCTGCACATAGAAAAAATTCCTTTTTATATTTCCATATATATACGAATCTTAACACACATACAAACTTTTTTTTCCTATAACTTAATTAGAGTTCTATGTAACATTAATAACAAAATTAAATTCTAAATATAAACTAATTATCTTAATAGATTTTTAGTAATTTTTGGAGCACTAACTAGGTTTAAAGAAATAACATTAATTACAAAAAAAAAAGGTTTTGTAAGTCCAATAAAAATGACTTGTTAACTAAGCTACAAGTCTGGAAAAAATAAATAATAAGAGGGTGAGTTCAATAACTCAGAGAGTAGATAATGTTTAATATACATATATAGGATAATAAAATGAGAAACATATATAAATTTGACTGTAGGCTCTTACAAGAAAGTTTTACAAACAAAACATAACAAAGGATATCATAAGATAATGCTCATCAGAAAATCAAAATGCTATGAACACGTGGCTTTAGACTGTGGGATGATCAGTCAACACATATTGATGATTCTTAGCTACAACAAGATGAAGTTTGTTGGGATTTTTCATAAATCTAGAGATAATGCTGATAGAATAAAGCATATTAGATCTTGAATTTGTGAGGTAGATCAAAGATTCAATTTGAATCAATTTTTGTTGTACTATCATTCTGCAATAATTTCTCATTTACTGCTACTGGAGATATTACAGGTGTTGGAGATATTACATGTTTATACTCTGACATGTTGAATTTCTTTAAAATATTTGTAATATATTTTTCTTGTGAAATAAAGATTTTTTTTAAAGATTGCTACACTTAAATGCCAAGAAAATATCTTATTAAGCTCAAGTCTAACATTTCAAAATTTTTCATCATAGCAATCTTGAATTTTGTAATTTTGCTTGTTCTTACATAAATCACATCATCAAGATAGAGACAAACTATTATAAAATCTTCTCTCTCTTTCAGGAATATCTTTTGTATTGAAGGCAAGCAATAAGCATAATAAAGTTAGGAACTAGTTTTTGACATTGGAAAGATCGGATTCGCTTATAAATTATATATATTCTGTGCTGAAATGTATTGATTAAATTGAATAATAATACTGCTTGAATGGTTTAATTAAGTAAATAAAATTAGAATACATTGCTTCATACCCATAAAACACTTATAAATTAATTTATGCTAATATATATTTTCCAAGTGCTACATGTGGTGTTTTTCAAGGTAGGAGTCACAATGGTAATAGTAGCTGCTTAGTGTGATATTTAAGTCAACCCATCTTGTATGTTTGCCTAATGTTCTTAATAATTCAAGGCCATTAATCATTTGAACGAATTGCTGTACTCTCTCACATATCTTCTGTGAAACATGGAACATATCAGCCACACACATGTGGAAGTAAATGGGCTAAAACTATATATAAAAGCACCGCCGCCTATTGCGATACACTGCTAGTCTTTCCTTAAACGTAAGGTTGGATTTACAAGCCCAAGAAGGAGATTGATATAAGACTCTTTGGAAGGTCCATGATTGGGAGATTGATATCAGTTTTCTTTTGTTTTGGTTTTTCTTATTGCCAAACTGAACCAGACCAGCCCACAAGTAGAAAAGTTTTTCGGTAATTTATCCCATTTTTGGCTCTTGTCTTGACTCCTTGTCGGTTTGACCGACACCATCAACAGTTTACTAGTCACTCAAATATTAGTCACTCAAATATTTAATGATCATCTCTTTTATTCCAAGTCATTGAAACACCCACCTCTCTCACACATACAGACACTCTCTCCCAATCATGGAGCTGATCAAGCACACCCTTGTAGAAGTAAGAGGGCTAAAACTGCATGTGGCAGAGATCGGCACCGGTATTAGTCAAATACCAAATGTTTCCTCTCATATTGTAACTTATTTCTTCATGGCTGATCATGTTCATTTATTAACAGGTCCTAAGGTGGTGTTGTTCTTACATGGATTCCCTGAAATATGGTACACATGGAGGTACCAGATGAAAGCTGTTGCAGCTGCTGGTTATAGAGCAATAGCTATTGATTTTAGGGGCTATGGGCTATCTGAACAGCCAGCTGAACCTGAGAAAGGGAACTTCATGGACCTTGTTGATGATGTTGTTGCCCTTCTTGACACATGTGGCATCAACAAGGTTATCAGAGTTTTTCTCTGGTTTTTAATGATGCGAACTTGGCATTTTTCTATTAACTGTATATTATAGGTCTCTTTTTGGCCTATTACCCAGGGAATCTTTTGTGGGGGTAATTGAGCAGATATATATATATATATATATATATATATATATATATATATATATATATAAAACTTTCCTTGAGGATGATGCGCAAATTAAACATTATCTCAAACTCAGAAACCCCCCCCCCCCTCCCCCCCAACATTAGAAAGGGCAAGTCCTGCAGACACACACAGATATATATATATATATATATATATACACACACACAGAAAGTGGAAAAAAAAACCCTCAGAATCTCTATCAGCAACAAAGAGTCGAAAACCATAAAAAAAAACTTCCAATTTTGATCTTACGTGCATATATACATAAATGTAATGCTTTGATGTTGGCACCAGGTTTTTCTTATTGGGAAGGATTTTGGATCTATAACAGCATATCTAGTCGCTGTTGTGCACCCTGAGAGGGTTTCAGGTATTGTGTCCCTCGGTATTCCTTTCTTGCTACCAGGTCCTAATTGTATCCGAAATGATCTCATGCCATCAGGTTTCTACATAACAAGGTGGCAGGTACGATTCATTTATCTCCTGTATTTGATACTTGCCTTTCAGATCCTAGAGTGAGTTTTTGGTGATAATGATAATTACAATTCATTGTTGATCTTGCCTGTTTTCTCTAAATAAACACAGGAACCAGGTAGAGCTGAGGCAGATTTCGGACGCTTAGATGTCAAGACAGTGGTAAGAAACGTATACATTCTCTTTTCTGGAACTGAACCACCAACAGCTAGAGATGACCAGGAAATCATGGACTTGGTTGACCCATCTACTCCTCTGCCACCGTGGTTCTCCGAAGAAGATCTTGCAGCTTATGCATCATTATACGAGAAGTCTGGATTTCGTTTTGCATTACAGGTTCCTTACAGGTAACCAGTAAAGTCGTCTAGGATGCTGTATTCTTATGCAAACAAAACTACGCTAAGAGGGATGACATGGAATTCGATGCAGGTCTTTAGGCATAGCTTGTGGAATTACTAATCCAAAAGTTACAGCACCAACATTACTGATCAATGGCCAGAAGGACTATCTCCTAAAGTTTGCAGGTATGGAGGACTACACAAAAAGTGAGCAACTGAAGCATTTTGTACCGGATTTGGACACTGTGTTCCTTGATGAAGGGAACCATTTTGTTCATGAGAATCTCCCAAAGCAGGTGAATGAGCTGATCATTACCTTCCTCACCAAACATTGTAACTGAAGATTATATTCTATGACCATTTCAAGTGTTACGATGGTATCCAGCTGGGGTACAGAGTGCCTCGCAACTTGTGTTAAGCTGATATGATGTATCGAACTATGTTTGAAATAAGATATTTTCATCTTTTAAGACCTGATTTTGGTTAATTTCCCATTTATCCTATTTTCATTTACAATGGGCAATTGTTCAATTAAACGAGAATAAACAGAAATTAAAGATTACAAAGGATCTCAACCAGACCTGACAAAACAATCTTAACTTTGTTAATCTCTTTTAATATGTTAAAAAATAACAAAGTCCAAAATATTGGTGTATTTTATAAATAAATAAAGAAGGAAAAGATGTTTATCCCACATTAAAAAAAAGCACTCTCTTCTAAGTGTTTATAATTGTAGGTTTCTAATGTATAGTAAATTAAATAAAAGTCATGATGGAAAGACTTTTATAGTGGGCTTCCTAATGCTATTATATGTATATTTATAATATCAAAATATAGCATTTGACACTTAATATATCAATGAGTTAAATTTATTTTTGAGTTAATTTCTTTAATTTTTATAATTAATTTTGATATTTATGACTATTAAGATATAATTGAATAACAACTATTCAATTTAATTTAAAATATAAATATTTCATTAACAATAATATAGTTTTATTTACAGTTATAATATTAAAAGATATAATATTTCATTATAATATTTTCAAGTCTATTATAAATGGTTACTATACAAAAAACTATAGATAAAAAAAAAAACATTTTTTCTTTCTTTTATTTTATTGTCTTATTCTTATAAAAGTTTAGATGGCTTAATTATATTCCGAAGGTGTTGTCTTTGTGTAAGACAAATAAATCTCTTAAAAACAATGTTTTCATGTTTCCAAACCAACTTTTTATTTATTTCCATCTTATTATTTATCAAACACAAAATTGTTTAAAAATGAGCTAAAACTGGTTGCTAGAAATAATTTCTGAAATACATTTTGCTCCATTCTATTTGGTTGATATCTAGTGATTTCCATGATTTCAGAATACGAAAGTTCTACAGTAAAATGATCATATACTTGGTATATGTAATTCGAGAATCTGTTATTAATATCATTTGATCACCCGTCCATTTTGTAAAGCAAAAGTGGCTCTTTGCCTGATGGGAGATCAAACCCCACACTAGTAATACCATAGTCTACTGTAAAATAATGCATGATTGTCGAGGCTGAAGGCGGACTCCAATACAACTCAAAATGACAGCACTGAGCTACCCTAGTATTCAACTCAACTACTGTGACCTAATATTCATAAGAAGATTTTAGAGTTCATAAGCAGGGAATCTAGCCTTGGATGGGTCGATCATATCTAGAAAAAGATAAGCCATACCTCCCATTCCTTCAAACATTTAGTGGGGGCTATCACCTCCATGCATCTCTCCGGCCGATATATGTTTGTGAGCTCTATCCAGCAGGAAGCAAGTAAACGCTTTGGCCTTGTATAAGAACTCCATGTTGCCTGTTAGCTGGTACAGTGAGAGAAACACATAAGCATTCCCACTGATGCCATGGCAAATTCCAACTCGCATGAGCAGCCCACGGTTCCACACTACCTCTGCAGCATTTATAGCTGCTTCCAGAAACTCTTTATCTCCAAAAACCTGAGCATTGCGCATTTCAATTTTGTAAAAAGCTGATGCAAAGTAGTTTCCAGAAGGACAAAGGGCTCCTACCTATAATTTTATATGATCTGGGAAAAAATATTGCTATCTAGTTAGATTCAGTCTTCAAGTATCCAGCCTGATATGTGTGATCAGAGCTATCAAAAGAAGGAATAAACTTAGCTACTACAGAAGTTACAGTTTCAAGTAAACCTATGAATACTGTTCCTACACAAAACATTCTTACAAAAATGAAGGCTACACTCGGTTGGAAAACCTACTCGGATAAAGATCTAATTCAAAGATTTAACATTTATTTCATGTATTCAGCCATATTGGATACCTCGGAGATCAAGACAAACACATGCAATAAATGCCATTGCCATTTGCCAGTGAATTTGAAAATTTAATACTCTCATTAACATGACTAAAGGAGAAAGGTCAAAATCTGAATCATTCATAAATATCAAGTTCTTGCTCCAGTGGGGCTTAAATTAGCTTACAATGAACTAGATAACTGGAGAAATTTACCTTAACTGCCTTGACAAGTGTAAGAGCAATTCCAGGTGCTCCATGACACCAATGCACAAGAACATCCCTCTTGCGATCTTCTTCACTTGTAGAGTAGTTGCCGCTGGGAAAGCAGTTATTGATCATGTATTTAAGGGTGCCCTTGACATCCTCAAACTCATCAGGTTTCAGCTCTACATCCAATAAAACATTCATAATACCTGCCAATCCATGGGCAGCACCCCAATACCTCTCACCATACCATTCATACATTAATGGGGAACCTCCTTTCTTTGCCAATGCTCTTCCATTTTTTATAATTTCATTCGCAACAGCACGCTACAATAATTTTACCGTAAGACTGTTACATCCTGCTTAACTAATTCAAAACCAAAGTAGCAAAATAGGTAATAGCAGAAATCTCACAATGGTCGTATCAGGGACAGTCCCCTGCCCCATGTGTTTATTTAGGAACAAACAAGCCCATAAGAATCCACTTCTTCCATATAACAACTCATCAGGGTGATTTCTCAACAGCTTAATCTGTTTCATAAACAATCAATAAATACTCACTGACAACCAATTTGTTTTTTACAAAAATATGAAAAATAACACAAAATAGAGTAAAAAGGCCACCTCTCCTAATTGACTCAGATAGTAACTCTGTAATGCTTCATCATTAGCATGCTTGGCTGCTACAGCCCCAAGTGCACAAACACCAACTCGCCCACATATAAATGTCACATCCCTAGATTATAAAATACATTCAACAACATTACCAGATGTCCAAACCGAATCCACCCCTCTTTAGTAGCTTCAAATTTGCGTTTTAAACAAGTTATAATCAAAACCCAAAATCATATCCAATTGGCTCATACCATAAATTTAATCACAAAAACAAATTATACAGTGAAACAACATGACATCTTCACCAAGAAAGGGAGACTCTACCTTGAAGTCCGAGAAGCAGAATCACAAGCCTTAACAATCTCCAAACAGAGAAAGAGATCATTTTCATTACTAGTAACTTGATAGCTCTTATAAAGCAACAAAGCAGTGCCAAGATTTCCACTGTAAAGAGTAAAATCATGCACAACTTGCCCACCTAACCCCCATGTCTCCATCACTATCTGTAGAGCACAAAAATCCCACTAAACACACATGTCACACAGTGCCAACATTACCAAACAAAGCAAAAACAACCCAAGAAATGAAAACAAAAGAAAGAGAAGTTCTTGTTACTTTTTCTTTAAGATCCAAACCAGAACGTTGAAACTGCTTGGAAAGTGAAGTGTAGGGCATTGAGAGAAGCTTCATGAGAGAATCCCCATCGGTTACTTTATCTTCTTCTTGTATATCTTCTGTTACAAAGCTTGGCATTACGTTGGGAAAGAATCGATCAGCCATTGCTGCCTCTGGTTCTGAAGCGAGAATATATATATATTTTTTTCTCTGTTTTAGGTTGTCGTCAAAGGTTTAGAGCTTAGTAGCTGCTACCTGGTACTGAGCGTTGGAAATTGGCTAATGTAAACGTGGCAGATGGTTGTGGTTGTGGTTTGAAAAAAAGCTGTTTTATAAAAAGTACTTTTTAATTAAGGTTGGTTTGAAAAAATAAGTGTTTGGTTAAAACTGTGGTTGAAATTGAGGTTAAAGAAAAAAGTAGTTTAATGTGTTTGGTTAATAATGCTTTTGAAATTGAGGTTATAAAATAATTTAAAATAATATATATTAATATTGATGGTTTTAAATTTAAATATTGTAGAATTAATTACTCCTATTACATCATGAAATAAAAAATAATTTATATAAAATATTTTTTATTATTCCATTAAACTATTTATAATTCCATTACATATAAAATTCATCCGATAAGAACTACAATTTTCATAATTTTTTGAGCGTAGATAAAATATTATCATGTATAAAATTAATATTACAGTGTGAGTGAATTTAATTCACTCTATCTTAGTTTTTCAAGAAAAAAAATATTGTTCACATCACATTACGAGTGAATTTAATTCACTCTAAACTAGTGTTTTTCTTAATAAAAAAAAATTGTTAAAAAAATTAACACCCTTAATAAAAAATTAAAAAAAAAAAGCACATGAATAGTGCAATTCACTCCAAGTGAACAGTGCCTAATTCACATAGATAATGTTCACCTGGAGTGAACAGTTCCCAGGTGAATTATATTCACCTGGGTTGCAGACGTGAGAAGCAGCTTCTCATGAAACACAGTTTCAAGTAATAATATAGATGGGTCTCACGTGAAAAGCAGTTAAAGTTTTTTTGTTACCAAACATTATGTTTACGCGGTCAGCTTTAAAAGCAGAAGCTACCGCGTAAACAAACACCCACTTAAACTACTTTGTTAAACAGTGTAAATTGCATCATTGGCCCTAAAGTCTTAGAGAATTGAAAGAATTGCTAATTTAGACTCGCAACTTTCAAAAACTCCAAAAACAAGCTTTATCTTTTTTTTTAGTACCGTATAACCTTGATAAATTAATAATTTTCATTAAATAATATTGTTATAGTATTCGACTTGAAACCAAGATGGTAAATTAATAATTTGGTGAATTTATAAAATATATTTAAAAAGAAAATATATAGATCCCATTTGACATATAAATTAATAATCTTATTATATATATATATATATATATATATATATAAAATCAAAATTATATATACATGATTTTATAACATCTTATACTTGCTTTTTATTGAAATTAATATTTCTTTAGATCTTATCACTAACTTTTCGTATTAAAAAAAAAATTATACAAAGTGATTATTGCTTTAAACATTTTTTTTATTATTAACGTGGGTGTCTGAACTAGTTTGTACGTATCTTGACTAATCCCACAGCTTCTAAAATTAACAACCATATAAGTCTCTAATAGTCATTATATTAATAATCAAATTACTCAAATCTAAAATTATAAAAGTTGTTTTTAGTTCAATTTTTTTTGGACCATTTATTAAATGGGCTTTAAACATTTTTGCACCAGTCAAGCTGAAGCACATATAACCAATGTATTTAACTTCATCTTCTTTTTCATTTTCATAACGTTCAATAATTTTCTCATTACTTAATAATTCTAAAGTTGTCTTTCTTTCTTTTCTATAGGAAGTTCAAAAGTTACTTAATATCTATATCATGATAGTTCAACACCTTAATTAAAATATAAAATTATTGAATGCTTTTATCATCTAGGTGTTACTTTAAATTTTTTAGAGCCATATTATTCAAAAACTTAGTTTTACAATGTTAAAAATAGTTTGTAATTGTACTTCCTCGAACATCTGTTGTCGAAGCCAAGACTGCTATATTCATTACATCTATAACATTAATCTTCTCTGGATCAAGGATTCCAATTTCGTATGATCCTGATATGAATCTTTAATATGGTGTTCAGGTAGTAAGAAAAACAATTTATTTTTTTATTGATGGGCATGGCAGCTTCTCCGTAACATTTTTTCTCCTGGGGTTTTGGAAACCTGCAGCTTATCAAATCAGCTTCTTCATCTTCTTTTTTTTACTTTTCTGAAACAACTAGGCAAGAAAAGAGAAAAGGGGGGAGGACACGTCGAAGAAGATGAAGATTTCTTATGTTCTTCTCGGGGGGTTCGGTCTATGGTTTTCTCCTAATCAAGATTGATGTCCATTTGTTGTTAAGGTATTGTACGTAATTCCTTTTGTTATGATTGATTTTAAGGTTGATTAAAAAGGCACCTGATACTAGCATCTTCAGTTTGGAACTAAACACTTTCAAGCACAATCCACAAAGAAAAATGACACCAGATGTCTCAAGATTTGCCTTCCATATGTAAGTTTAACTATGGCACTTTTGGGATCCCTGTTTGGATATGGTTCGAGCTTTTTTGAGGTTAATTCTTGTTACCTTTCAATTTTAGTGTTTGCTTCTGAGGATTAGAGTTAGGTTTTTTATTTTTTATTTTTATGTGTTGTTCATCTCCTTTGCTTTATTGGTGTTGCATCCCTCCCCTGCCTCTTCTGTAATGGGATTTTCTCTTGGAAAATCTCAACCTCTTCAGCTGCTTTCTTGAACCATGTCAAAGAGATTTTTATTTGGCCCAACTTGATCAAATCCAAAATGTCAGTTTGTGTTGGACTGTATATATTGAGAAAGCTTGGCCAATACAATAGTGACTGTTATTTCCTGACAGAAGTATAGATGAATTGTATGGAGTTGATGTAATTAATATAATTCGTTGTTATATGATTCATGGGCATAATGTGAAGGTGCATAATGATTTGAAGCAAGGAGGAGATAGAAAATGATGTCACATTGATGTGATTTGATTGTCTCTTAGTATTTTGGTTGATAAGCGGGCTTATATATTTCAATGTATTTAAGGGTATTATAGTAGTTGTTTTTTTAAAATATTTTTTATTTTAAATAAAATTTTTAAAAAATTATTTTTGATATTAATATATTAAGATGATATAAAAACACATATTATTTTTATTCCTGGCATAGATTTTGTTAGAAACTTGATGAAACACCAAATTCTTTGCCTAAACACCACTGTCATCCCTTTAGATTCAATGTTTTTTTTTTTTTTTTTAATGGAAGATCTAGTAAATCTCTTTGAAGACTAGAATGAAATGCTCACTCTTTTATATATATATATATATATATAAATTCAAAAAAATCTAAAATTCAAATTTATTTTTGGAACACGAGAAGATAAACCTTCAAGCTGCAAAAGATCAAAATATTAGAAGAATAATTAGATTGCAAGATTTGACAAGATGAGATGAAGGAAGAAGGAAGAAAGAAAAATGAGGTTATTGGTGCTTCGATTTAATTACTTTCAATATTGTCATCCTCTAATTAGTATTAATAGTACTCATCTGTATAGTAATTACAAAGCTAAGATGTTGGTTGCAGTTGCTTATGATACGAATAATGGAGTTTATCCATCATGTTTTTTTTGTTATGGAAGAAGAGACAAACAAACCTGGTCGCATTTCTTGAGATGTTCATGTAACCCGATGCAATATGTCCTTGATATCTGAGAAAGAATCGATTTGTATGCAATATAGTTTTATATTTATTAAATACCATAATAGTTTTATTGTGAATGATGACTACTAATTATTTTTTAATGTATATATATAGATTAATTACTTGGTGCAGGAAGCTCGAAAGGCAGCAACAACTATCTTTAAAGGTGTCAATAAGATGGGACATAGTGTGGTCAACATCACCTTCAATTTATGTTGTGACCGACTTTAAGAGGTTAGGGAGGTCCAACGCCTTGAAGCAACATTAGCGGAAGATGAGATTGCTTATCATGAAAGTGTTAAAGATGTTGGTCCGTCCATGATCATTCTAGGTCCATCCACGTACTAGGATGATATTGGTCCTCCTCAAACCTACATGGATATTTCAAACCCGACCTTAAATTGAATGAGCTGGGAGATTATTAGATATAATTATATATTATTATATGTTGTAATAATTATGAATAGATAAATAGATAATTTAATTTTTAATAGAATGTTATATTATCTTAATCATTAGTGTATATTTATTATTTATAATTTAATATATTATATGGTGCTTATACTACATTGTAGGTGGATACAAGATACAACGGGGCATGATTGTGATGGTCAGTGTATAGGCTTTACATAAGGATCCAAAGTTGTGGGAAGAGGATGAGAGCTTCAAGCTAGAGAGATCTAAAAATATACCAACTAGTGAATTTCGAATCTTTGCTATTGATATCGAGCATTGATATTAATATTGATGCATAGTGCGACTCGTTGAGCTAATTAAGATTACTAGGGATAAATTTTTTTTTATATAAAAAAGTTTGTCATCTGATAATTAGTGACCATAACTAATTTTTGAAGGTTCTAAATTATATATATATATATATATAACAGTTTTTATTATTATATAAATAAATAAATAAAAATACCTGCAAGATCAAATATCTTCATCCCTATCTCTCCTCTAATTTGAATCAATAAGGTTCACAGGGTTCAAGATCAAATATATGCATATTATCTTCATCCCATCCCTCTTTTAATTTAAATCAATAAGGTTCACAGATTGAAGGCATTTGCTTTAGATTTGTGTTAATGTTAAAAAAAGTTTTAAAAAATTATTCTAATATATTTATGATAATATTAAAAAAGTATTAAAAAATAATTTAAATATATTTTCAAATAAAAAAAAATACTTAAAAAACAATCTATATCTTACTTTTAAATTACCCTATTAATAATATCTTTGACCATTAATCTTGGTATAAAGCCAAAAGAGAATTTTGACAAATGTAACTTAACTTGTCAGGTTTTGAGTTTATTTTCTAGAAATTACTGATTCAAGAATTACTAAAAACTTATATAATTATTAATTTTAATATTTTAAAGGATTAATTGAGATATGCTTTAACAATTGAAAAAAAAATGCCAAGGAGAAGAGAACATCTGCTTTTCTTCCTGCCCTATGATTACAGTGTTCAGGTAAGTTGGTATATTTTTTTAAAAAATATCGCATATGCTCTGCACAATCAATCAAAATAAGGTCTACACTTTAAAAATTGGCAAAAGCAAGAGGGGATTAGCTCTTGGAAAGCGAGACTTGACAACTATTCTCTCGTCCCGACTTTGGAAATGAAAGATCCGAGTCTGGACGAAGTACCTTCCTAGCGGATAAGAACATCTGCTTTTCTTCCTGCCCCATGATTACGAGTGTTCGGGTAAGTCAGTATATATATATTTTTAAAAAGGCAAAGGATAAGAGAACATCTGCTTTTCCTGCCCCATGATTACAAGTGTTCGGCTAAGTCGGGTTTTTTTTTTGGAAAATAAATTCTGAAAAAAATAAATTTTAAGAAAGTATTTTTTAATGTTTGGTAGTGTAATGAAAAAATAAGTTGAAAAATACTTTTCAGTGTTTGGTTATGTCATGAAAAATAAACTAGAAAATAACTTATTAATATTTTATTTTTCTCAAATTTATTAAAATAATAAGGAATAAATCTTACAAATTAAAAAGATTGAATGTGAATGAAATTGAAAAAAAAAATATAATTTCATAAATTATCTCAAATAAAATAAATAATAATCAAAATAATAGAGATCAAATCTAAAAAATTAAAAAAAAAAATGAAAGATGAAGAAATTAAAATAATAATAATAAACATTTCATAAACTATTTCAAATAAAATAAGTAACAATTAAAAGAATGATGACCAAATTTGATAGATAAAAAATTTGATAGATAAAAAATTTCAAATAAAAATATGACAAGGAAAAAACAAATAACAATTATAAAAATAAGGACCAAAGTTAATATAAAAATAAAATTTTAAGAGATGAAATTGAAAAATAAATATTCAAAACAAAATATATATACCAATCAAAAGTTTGAGGATCAAATTTGATATAATCAGCAAATAATGATATTTCTAAATTTTTCACAATTTTCGAAAAGTGTTTTCCCTTTAAATTTTTCAGGAAAACACTTTCCTGAAAACCAAGCCAAATTTTCCTTTTACTGGAAAGTGTTTTCTATTGACCAACTTTCCTATTGACAAACAAACACAATAAAGTTTGAAAAGTGATTTTCCGGAAACCACTTTCTGGAAAACAAACACAGCTAAAGGGAAAACACTTTCTTGAAAACCAAGTCAAATTTTTTTTTTGACCGAAATTGACTGGAAAGTGTTTTCCGTTGACCGGAAAGTGTTTTTTGTTGACTAGAAAATATTTTTCATTAACCAACTTTTCTAATGACAAACAAATACTGAAAAATTTGAAAAATAATTTTTTATAAATTACTTTTCAAGAAACAAATATGAACTTGATGTATTTTTTAAAAAATATCGCTTATGCTCTGCATAATCAATCAAAACAAGTTCTACACTTTAAAAATTGGCAAAAGCAAGAGGGGATTTGCTCTTGGAAAGCGAAACTTGACAAATATTCTCTTGTCCCCACTTTGGAAATGAAAGATCTGCATAAATATCGACCACACCTTCATTTGACATCACGTGAAATGGACAACGAAATTATGGAAGAAAATCAAACACAGACCGAGTCCACAAAAGACATAGACTAAGACTTTTTTTTTCTGTTTTTTTTTTCCCCAAACGAAAGCGATTTCATCCAATAATACTTCGCTGGCATTGTCTGAAAATTCAGCATCAGTGACTTCTTCGACGACCTGGTCATACAATAGCTAAAATATTAAAGGCAGACTCGTAGGTAATTTAATTTACCCAAAACAGCTTTGGTAAAAGAAACACTGAACACTTCCAGTAGATATTTAATTGAGAAAATTAGAGGTTACGGTTTATTATACATTATTATTATTATAATTATTATAACATATACTAAAATAGTTCAATGTTTTACTGTGCAGTCTACAATGAAATGGTGAGTTTTTTATTTTGTTTTTTAATTTTTCAATCTTCTTATTAGTCCAAAGACACGACCATTAAGCTGATAGAGAACTCCGCAGGCTGAGACCAAGTCTGTGGTCCTTTTCTCGCCCATTGATTTTAAGCTGAAGTTGGCGAAAGCTGTAGAACTCAGCAGAAATGACTGTAATTGATTCAGCGTTATGTTCTTCAAAACGAACACGCAAGCTTGATCATGCATCTAGGGTTTTGCATCGTTTTTTTGGCTTGCAAAACGGGTCTTCTTTTGGGACTTCCCCCCCCACCGAGACATCAAAGGTTATCCTGTCTATAATCCTACCTTGGTTCGATATTATCAAAAAAGTTGAAAGGAAAAAAAATTAGCACTCTGAAATTAACAATATCTAAATGGTGTGGGGGAATCACTGTTCCCCCACACCTAAATCACTGTGGATTACAACAGTAATCCACAGTGCTTTCCTTTTTTTTTTTTTTTTTTTTTTTTTTTTTTTTGCATTTTGTCATTTTTTTTCAACTTTCCCTCTTTTTTTTTTTTTCGTTTTTTTTTCTCTTTTTTTTTTTTTGAAATTGCTTTCCTTTTTTTTCCAACTTTGCTTTTTTCTTTTTTTTCTTTTTTTCCATTTAATTTTCTTTTAAAATGTTTTCTTTATTGATTTTACTTTTTAAATATTGAACTGGTTAAAAATTCTGCTTTGTAATTTTTTTCCTTTAAAATATTGTGGATTGTTACGGTGTTTTTTCAATTAGTTTTTTCTATTTTATTTTTTTATTTTTTTAAAATTATAATTGTTAATTTTTTTTATATTGAGCTGATTAATAATTTAGTTTTGTAATTTTTTTTTTAAAACATTGTTGATTGCTACAGTGTTTCTCTTCATGGTTTTCTTTGTTTTTTGTTTTTATTTTCTCCAAAATTATCTTTTTTTATTTTATTTTTTTAATATTGAGCTGATTAAAAATTACAGTTACAATATGTGAGGAAAGCACTATAACTTTCCTTGCAAATTACTGTGGATTGCTACAGTGTTTTTTCTTATGTGGTTTTTTTCTGTTTTGTTATGTTTTTTTTTTCTTCTAAAATTGTCTTTGTCAATTTTATTCTTTAAATATTAAGCTATTTAATAATTGCAATTACAAATAAATACAAGTTTTTCCTCACAAAACACTATGGATTGATACAATTTTTCCTTACATGGTTTTTTTTTCCAGTTTCTTTTGTGTTTTTCTTTTTTGTAATATTTTTTTTAAATTATCTTCTTCGATTTTATTTTTTTTAATATCGAGTTGGTTAGAATTTAACTTTGTAATAAAGCTTAATCATGTGGGGAAAACACTGTAGATTTCCTCACAAAACATTGTTGAAAATTACTATTAAAAGTCATTATAAATAATGTTAAATCATGTGGGGAAGCACTGTAGCTTTCATTACAAAATATCGTGAATTGCTACAGTGTTTCCAACATGATTTTTTTTGTGTTTTCTTTTAATATTTTTTTTTCTAAAATTATCTTTGTTGATTTAATATTTTTTTAATATTGAGCCGATTAAGAATTTAGCTTTTATAATTTTTTTTCTTTAAAACACTGTGAATTATTGCAGTGTTTTTCCATATGATTTTTTTATTATTTTTTCCAAAATTATCTTTGTTTATTTTTAAAAAATATTAAGTTGGTTAAGAATTATAATTACAATCAAGTTAAATCATATAGGAAAAGCGTTATAGTTTTTCTTACAAAACAATAAGGATTGCTACAGTATTTATCTAAATGGTTTTTTTATTTTATTTTATTGGGGAAAGCACTGTAGTTTTCCTCATAAAACATTATCAATTGCTACAATGTTTTTTCTTATAGGTTTTTTTTCCTTCCAAAATTATCTTTGTTGGTTTTTTTTAATATTAAGTTAGTAGAAAATTTAGCTTTGTAATTTTATTTTCTTTTTATTAACAGAAAAGCTAAATCATGTGGCGAAAGCAATGTATCTTTCCTCCCAAAACATTATGGATTGCTACAAATCATTTTGTTCAGTCTCTAAGTTTTGATCACCAACACAACTTTTTTTCCCGTCATGAAATATTAGCTCCATCATATCTTTAGTTTCTATTACTTATCTAGCGTTGGTTCACAATTATAACACTATTAAATATATTTATTTTATAAGCCCGCGGCAGCGCGTGGGCATGCATCTCGTGTTATATAAAAAAGGTACGTCTCCCTTTCATTATACACTGGGTATGGCCCATGCTACGTCATTGGCATTCAAGTTATGAGAGTTATTTTAGTGGTCGATGAGTCAGCAATGAAATCTCATGAACAGTCTTCTTGTTTATATTAATCAAATTAAATAAAATATTATCCATCTCGTATTTATATTTAATTAATTTAATTTAAAAATATCTTAGAAAAACTAAATTTAACAAAAAAAATAACATATAAAAAAACCTTGGATAACTTGATTTATTTTCAAAGTCAATGAAAAATCCTATATAAAGTAAATAAAAAATAATTAATGGAGTCCTATTTGAAGAAGAAAATTGGAAAAACATATGTTAAAAAAATATTACAAAGTAAGTATCCCATTAATTTATAAAAGAAAAAAAAATCTATGCTCTGAATTTTTAAAGGAAAATAAATAATAATTAATGAAAAAGATAAAATTTAAAACCCCCAAATTACCTAATAAAATTTGTTAAGCCATAAATTATTTAGAGTTATTATTTCATTTTCATAAAAAAAATATTTATTTTTCATAGATAATGATTCTTTCCTGTTGTAGATTACTTTAATCGGACTTGTTGGGTAATTTGGGGGGTTTTATAATTTTTATTATTTGAAATTTATCAATTCTCTTTTTGATTACTTTTAATCAAAAAAATCAAAGCAAGAACATTGCCCAATCCCTTACTATTTGATTTGACATCACATGAAATTATGGAAGAAAATCAAAGACAGACCGCGTCCACAAAAGACATAGACCAAGACTTTTTTTATCTCTTTTCTTTCTTTTCTCTCTCTCTCCTTTTTTTTTTTTCCAAACGACCAAGACATTGACAACTATTCTCTTGTCCCACAAAAGACTTAACACCAGCAAGTTGCATAGACTTTACCCCAGCAATTATGGTAGGGGTTATTTTTGAAATAATTTTTTATATTAAAATATATGGTAATAATATTTTTTTTATTTTTTAAAAAATTATTTTTGACATCAGCATATCAAAACGATTTAAAAAATATAAACTATATTAAATTTTAATAAAAAAAAAAATTAAAATTTAACAAGAACACAGTTTATATCGCTTTTCCAAACATTTTCTAAAGGCTTTTTTTTTTTCTGTTTTCTTTTCCAAACGAAAGCGATTTCATCCAATAATACTTCGCTGTCATTGTCTGAAAATTCAGCATCAGTGGCTTCTTCGACAACCTGGTCAGACAATAGCTAAAAATATAAAAGGCAGACTCGTAGGTAATTTAATTTACCCAAAACAGCTTTGGTAAAAGAAACACTAAACACTACCAGTAGATATTTAATTGAGAAAATTAGAGGTTACGGTTTATATTATCAATAACCCATTGAAATGCTTAAGAATAAATACTAATATTTAACAATTTAATTACAGCTTATCATCATCATGATGACATCCCAGTGCAGATCCCTCTACTTTCTCAAAATCCTTTTGTATGTTGTCACCTTTAAAAATTTAATTTAATAAACACCTAGGTTATTTTCCTCTTTTCATTTTTCTCTTCATTCACCGAGGTTACTATAAAAAATAAAAAAATATTTATTATTTTAATATAATTTCAAATAAAAAATATTTAAAAAAACAATTTTTACATACTCTATTAACTCTACAGAGAAAAAAAAACAAAAAGAAAATGCCCTTATATTTGTCACAAAATCAGTTTCTGACATATTGTTAGGAGTGCTCGACAAATTTGTTTAGATAATTTACAAAGTCATAATTTGTTATTAGGACACTATCATTTGACTTGATTTTAAAGTGTTATATATTTGTTTTTTAAGTTATTTTTTATTTAAAAATATATTAAAATAATTTATTTTATTTATTTAAATGATTTTTAAACATAACACACTAAAACAATTTAAAAATATTAAAGAAAATATTAATTTTTTAAAATATAAAAACAAATATTTTTTTTTATAATCATGAGTTTCCAAGCTTGCTTACACGAATCTCGACTAATCTCTCAAGACCATGAAGTTAACAACCAGTCAAACCTTCATCAGCTCTGTGATTTATGACACTTGAACTGATAATATTTAGAGAATAAATTCATGGTCCGGCCGGTTGAGCCCCCTAGTATTTAAAAAATATAGAAGTTGTTATTTAAAAAAAAACAATGATTTTTATAAAAACATTTGTAAAAAAAAAAAAGAAAATGGTTTTTTTAAAAAATATTTAGATACCTTTTGTTATTTTTATTTCAAATCAATTTAAATAATTGTTTTAATCCTATATAATTTGTTTTTTTTTTTTATGAAAATCAGTTTTTATAGTTATATAATTAAATAAAAAAAAATAAAACTGTCTCGGCAACGAGATCAAATATTTTCTTGTTTATGTATCTTTCAACTTTCTACTTTAGCATTTATTTAGCACCAACAACTCTTTTTATGTTTTATTAAATCATATAATTTTTAATTTATTCTATTAAATACACTCATTAACTTTCAAATTTCCATTTAAATTTTTTATGACACATTCATGGTACATGCAGATTAATTTTTTTTATATATTAAAATCTAATTTAAAATCCTATCCACAATATAGCGTGAGTGACTTCGAAAAAAAAAAAAAAAAAAACAGCACTACATATTTGTTCGGCAATTGTCATGATGTTCGGGGCATTCTTTTGTTCTGTGAGAATAGCATTGCTAGGATCCCATGATGGGTTGTTAACAATCATCGTTGAAGTGGTGGCCGTTATGTTTTTCCTTGCTCAGGCACTCCTTGTTTTTCCTTGGATTATCCCGCTATATTTCAACAAAGTTCTTCTACGGGTTCTCTTGCACCATTTCTACTACGGCCTTTTTTTAGTGTTTATCTACAGCAACTGGTGGCCGCGTAATAAACTCTCTGATCTCAAGAGAACGCACCATCTTTAGTAAGATCAGAGGTCGGGATTTTGGGATCGATAACATCTTGGATTGTGTCTGTCTACCGATTGTGCATGGTAATAATTTGAACTTGTAATAACTCTTGAGTTTCCGATTGAATGTATGCGCACTTCTACTTTTGTTCTTTCTTAAGCATGCATTTACTATACTCTTATTGGTGTTGTTGGATTGAGTAAAAACAAATTAAATCAAATGTTCAAATTAAGATATTGTTATTAGCGGACGTTGAGAATAATTTAACTTATTAGTTAGTTAATATATATATATATATATATATATATATATATATATGTTTGTAGGGAAATATATAATAATAATGATGGAGGTTATAGTAGAAAAGTAGTAATATAATATTTTCGATATAGTATGATTACAATATTTCTTATATCAATACATTAATATCCCTTCTCAATTTGAAGATGGAGGATCAATATGAAATTTGAACTGAAAAACAATAAACGGAGCAGTAGAAAATAGCTTAGTAAAACATCTGAAAATTAATCGTGAGAAGGGATAAAACAAATCTAAATTAAAACACCTCACTCTGTTAAAATCTGAATTAATAGTGGAGATAAACTTGGTCTAAATCAACAAACATCATGCAATATGATAAGCAGCAGCTGGAGCCAGATGAGCTGGAGCCAAGAAGATCGCACAGAGTTCCTAAAAAGAATCGCAGGTTCATAGAGCTGTGAAGAGCCAGTCAAGGGAAGAACGAGTCAAGGGGGATCTAGTCACTGCAGTGTCCTCAGTGCACGAGAGGAAGAAGTCAAGTCTTATTTATCAAATTAAATAAATGCCAACTATGTAGCAGGAGTCAGTTGCTAAGAATCCTGATTGTATGTAGTCGTGCCAATATTTTAGGAAAGTTTGTTATTTCATTCCTATATTTAAACTCTGGTATGAGACAGAGAAAGGAATCATTCAAAATTCAATAATATCAACTTGTGGCTTATTCTCGTCCAAAGCAGAATACAATTGGGATTTATCTTTGTCTTTTATTACTAGTTGTGACAGGGACCTATCAATTGGTATCAGAGCTGGTCAACAATGACAACAAACAAGGAGCGGATAGAAAATTTGGAAGTGGGTCTGGGAGGACTTCAAGATGGAATGAGTTGAATGGAGATTACCTTTGTTGACAGAATGCATCAGATGGAAGCCAACATCAACAAATTGATAGAGGCGTTACTGTCCAACAAAGAAGGATCCAGCAGCCAATCCATTGAGCGCAACGGATGACCTTGCCATCAGCGTGAAGAATTCACAGAACGAACAGATGGGAACAGACATATGTTCTCTTCCAAACTGGCGAAGCTTGAGTTTCCAATATACTCAGGAAACGACCCCACTGAATGGTTCAACAGAGTTGATCAATTCTTTGAGTATCAAGGCACTGCCGAAACACAAAAGGTGTCGTTAGCATCTTTTCATCTTCAAGGGGAGGCGAACCAGTGGTGGCAATGGTTGAGACGTGCTTACAAAGACGAAGACAAATAGGTGACATGGCCAATTTTTGAGGAGGAATTGTGGGCAAGGTTTGGACCACCAGAATGTGAGGATTTTGATGAAGCATTGTCAAGGGTGAGACAAGGGGGCTCATTACGGGAGTACCAAAGAGAATTCGAGAGGCTGGGTAATCATGTGCAAGGCTGGACTCAAAAGGCACTAGTGGAGACTTTTATGGGAGGCTTGAAACCAGACATAGCAGAAGGGATTAGGATGTTTAAACCCAAATCATTGAAAGAAGCAATAAGCCTAGCCAGAATGCGAGATGAACAATTAACTTGCCAACGACATAACAATAAGCCATTTTCCATCAATCGTAATCCAATTGCGTCCTTTTCTCCAACAAAGTCACCAGCGGCCATGCCCATGAAACGTCTTGCTTGGAACGAGATGCAGAAGAGACGATCTCAAGGTCTCTGCTTTAATTGTGACAAAAAATTCACTCCTGGCCATAAGTGTCAAAAGCCCCGTCTGTTGCTATTGGAAGGGGATGATGAGACGAGCTTGCAAGATGACGAGGAATTTGAAGGTGATGAACCTTAAATATCATTACATGCTCTTACTGGTTGGTCAACTGCCAGAACAATGCGAATTATGGCAAGAATTGAGAATCAAGATTTGACTGTCCTCATTGACAGTGGCTCCACGCACAATTTCATTAGCGAACGGATTGCTAATTGGCTACACCTGCCAGTGATACCAACACAGCCCTTCAACGTGAAGGTGGCAAATGGGAATCCATTGAAATGTCAGGGCAGATTTGAAAACATACACGTCCGACTTCAAGGTATTCCATTTATTCTGACTTTATATGCCCTACCATTATGTGGATTGGATTTGGTTTTGGGAGTGTAGTGGCTAGAGCAATTGGGAACAGTGGCCTGTGATTGGAAGAAAATGACCATGGAATTTATGTGGAAGAATCAAATGCAGAAACTACAGGGAATTGATGCCCAACACATTCAACCCGCATCTCTAAAAGATGTTTCGAAGGAGCTGTGCCAAAACAAAACAATGTTTGCTATCTGTTTGCAAACCGAAGCTGAGATACCTGTCAGCAAAGTGGAGTTTGAAATACAGCAGATGTTGGAGGAATTTGGAGATATTTTTCAAACTCCAGCTCAATTGCCACCGGTCCGGGAGATTGACCACACCATCACTATCAAAGAAGGAACCAAGCCTGTTAATGTCAGACCACACAGGTATGCCTATTTTCAAAAAGCTGAAATTGAAAAACAAGTTCAAGACATGTTAAAATTGGGATTTATAAGATCAAGCACTAGCCCTTTTTCATCTCCTTTTTTGTTAGTTAAAAAGAAAGATGGCACATGGCGTTTTTGCACTGATTATAGAGCCCTTAATGCAGTAACGGTTAAAGATCGATTTCCTATTCCTACGGTAGATGACATGTTAGACGAACTACATGGGGCTATTTATTTTACCAAACTAGATTTGACAGCTGGTTACCACCAGGTTAGGGTATCCCCAAATGATATTCATAAAACTGCTTTCCGCACCCATAATGGTCATTACGAATACTTAGTCATGCCATTTGGTCTTTGTAATGCCCCCTCTACTTTTCAAGCCCTTATGAATGCCATATTTCGACCCTACCTTCGTAAATTTGTGTTAGTCTTTTTTGACGATATCTTGATCTATAGTCCCAATTGGACCATGCATCTTGCACATGTTCGCAAGGCTTTTGAAATTCTAAGGCAATACAAATTTTTTGCAAAATTGAAGAAATGTGGATTTGGCCAACAGGAGTTGGAGTACTTGGGGCATATTATTACTCCAATGGGGGTTAAGGTTGATCAAGCAAAAATCCAGGCAATGCTATCCTGGACAAGACCTACTAATATATCTGAGCTTTGTGGATTTTTAGGTCTTACAGGTTATTACAAGAAATTTGTTCGTAATTATGGGATTCTTGCTCGTCCATTGACATCCTTATTACGCAAAGGTCAATTTTGTTGGAATGATGACGCCGAGGCAGCTTTTGAGGCATTAAAGACAACAATGACTTCCACTCCAACCCTTGCAATGCCTAATTTTGCTGAAGTTTTTGTGATTGGTCTGATGCTTCCGGAGATGGCATCGGTGCTGTTCTAACTCAACAAGGGCGGCCAATAGCTTTCATGAGTCGCGCTTTGGGGCTATCCAAGCGTGAATGGTCAACTTATGCGAGAGAAATGTTGGCTATTGTGGTGGCTGTCCAGCTGTGGAGACCATACTTGTTAGGCCGTAAATTTGTGATCCAAACAGATCAACGCAACTTAAAGTACCTATTGGAGCAGCATATTACTACCCCAGAACAACAGAAATGGGTATCAAAATTACTTGGCTATGATTATGAAATTGTGTATAAGTCAGGCAAGGAGAATTCAGCTGCAGATGCATTGTCACGTATGACGGGCAGCCCTTGCCTTTCACACTTATCTGTTCCACAAATTCACGTGTGGGATCAACTTAAGGCCGAAGCTGTTTCCCATCCTTACATGAAGAAAATTGGCAAGCTGGCTACTGAGAATCCGGACAGCCCCTATATATGGCGAAATGGGTTGCTTCACTACAAAAACAGAGCAGTAATTGGGGGGCATTCGGGTGTATTGCGCACCTACAAACGGCTGGCGCAACAGTTTTATTGGCCATCAATGGCTCACATAGTGAAGGAATATGTAGCTTCTTGTGATGTATGTCAACGGGTGAAGTCAGACACACTGTCACCAGCGGGTTTATTGCAGCCATTACCCGTCCCCTGTCAAGTTTGGGATGACATCACGATGGATTTTATTGAGGGTCTCCCACAATCTGGCGGAAAGAACATAATTTTTGTTGTTGTTGATCGACTTAGTAAGTCAGCACATTTCTTGGCATTGGCTCATCCTTATACGGCCAAAATGGTGGCTGAGAAATTCATTGAAGGTGTGGTGAAGCTACATGGTATGCCACGATCCATTATTAGTGATAGAGATCCTATCTTTATCAGTCACTTTTGGCGTGAGTTCTTTAAATTGTCAGGTACCAAACTGAAGATGAGTTCTGCATATCATCCACAAACGGATGGGCAATCTGAGGTTGTCAATCGCTGTGTCAAACAATATCTTCGGTGCTTTGTTCACCAGCAGCCCACCAAATGGAATTCACTTCTACCTTGAGCTGAGTTCTGGTATAATACCACTTATCATGCTTCCACAGGTATGACACCATTCCAGGCTCTTTATGGACGTTTACCACCGACAATTCCCCATTACCACATTGGCATGTCTCCGGTGAATGAAGTGGATCAGCAACTCGCCTCTAGAGATGAATTATTGAGTCTGCTCAAGGCCAACTTGCATGCTGCTAGTAATCGCATGCAACAACTCGCTAATTCTAAGCGACGTGATGTTGAATTTCAAGTGGGAGATTGGGTTTTTCTTAAGCTTCATCCTTACCGTCAGCAATCGGTGGTCAAACGTGTATGCAAAAATTAGCTAGTCGCTATTATGGCCCCTATCAGATTGAAGAACGAATTGGCATAGTGGCGTATAAGCTGAAGTTGCCTACCCAGGCTCGTATTAATCCTGTTTTTCATGTGTCCTTGATCAAAAAGAAAATTTGTGACGAGGCCGTCGATACGATCGATTTGCCTCCTATGACTGCTGCGGGTGAAATGTTGATCGAACCTGAGGCCATCTTAGACACTCGTTGGATCAAGAAGGGGTCTCGGTTTGTCGAAGAAATTCTGGTGAAATGGAAACACCTGCAGACTGATGATGCAACTTGGGAAGATGCTGTGGCGTTACAAGAACGATTTACCAACTTGAACCTTGAGGACAAGGCTCCCTTAAATGGGGGAGGTATTGATAAGTAGCAGCTGGAGCCAAGTGATGAGCTGGAGCCAAGTGATCTAGAGCCAAGAAGATCGCACAGAGTTCCTAAAAAGAATCGCAGGTTCATAGAGCTGTGAAGAGCCAGTCAAGGGAAGAACGAGTCAAGGGGGATCCAGTCACTGCATTGTCCTCAGTGCACGGGAGGAAGAAGTCAAGTCTTATTTATCAAATTAAATAAATGCCAACTATGTAGCAGGAGTCAGTTGCTAAGAATCCTGATTGTATGTAGTCGTGCCAGTATTTTAGGAAAGTTTGTTATTTTATTCCTGTATTTAAACTCTAGTATGAGACAGAGAAAGGAATCATTCAAAAATTCAATAATATCAACTTGTGGTTTATTCTCGCCCAAAGCAGAATACAATTGTGATTTATCTTTGTCTTTTATTACTAGCTGTGACAGGACCTATCACAATCCCTGCTTTAATTTGAATCAATAAGGTTATTAATAGGTTAAAGGCATTTGCTATAGATTTGACATCACCCTTGAGTACATTAAAAGAGAACTGCAGTATTTTTTCAAGGTAAAAGAACGTGCAATTTCAAAAAAGGTTTTGTTCTAGGAAATACAGCCAACACTACTACCCCACTATCAATAGCGAAGAGAACACAATAATGCAGATTGTGTCCCACGTTGTCATTTGATGATAAGTTTTTGTTCTTGTCTATACACCACCCCACCATCAACAGGAGAACACAATAATGCAGATTGTGTCCCACGTTGTCATTTGATGATTAGTTTTTGTTGTCTATAGTTATTCCCATTGCGTTATAAACAGTATCTTATAAAAATTAATTGAACACTAATCCATGTGGTTTCTAAAAATTAATTTATGGGTAAACTCAGATCTTGATTTCACTATTTTTTTTTCATTATACTCTACAATAGGAAGGGTGAGAGGCATTTTGAAAGAAATATTATAGTAAATGGTGATAGCAAAAACAACCTAGGGATGAGACAACGACGGCAGGAATAATTATAAATGAATACAAAACTAAGTAACAAAGAGTGACATTTAAAAAAAAAAAACAAAAGAGACTGAATATTGTTATGCCGAAATCATATGGTTCAAATTATAATTTTTCTTGATTGAAATAATTATATGGCTATATATGTGGGTACAATACCTATAATTAATATAATGTCTGTTAAAAGGTATAATATCAATGAAAAAAAAATATAATACTGCTTTTAAAAAATTAATAAAAGATTCTACTCGTTCACCATTAATTAATAATTGCTTTTAGAATAAGTCTCCTGTCACTTTACACCATCAACTTTGCAATTAAATGCATACTTTACTGAGTCATATTCATTGAAACTAATAATACTCTAATCACCTGTTAGAGAACAAGAGGTAATAATTAATTGGTTTTAGGATTGAGATGCAACGTTACTTAATTTTTAATCAAATTGGTTGTATGTGATTTGTTGAAAATATAAAAACAAATATTTTTATTTTGCAGCCGTGGGTTTCCAAGCTAGTTTACACGGATCTTGATTAATTTTTCAAGGTCCTGAAGTTAACGATCAGACAAACCTTTATTAGTTTTATGATTTGGAACACTCGAATTGTTAATCTTTAGAGGATAAACTCAGAGTCTGACCAATTGAACCCCTTAATATCAAATAATATAAGATAGAAACATGCTAATATAATTCATATTTTCCTCCTTTCCTTTTCCTTTTCTAGATGCTGCTTTAACCATGGCCAAGGCTGCTCTCTGCTTCTGGTCTATTTAAATTAGAAGTCCAGCTGTCTGATATGTATAGCTGATTCAACAAACACTATATTTAATTTCTTTTGCCATGTCTAGCGTAGCAATAAACATTGATGAAAACTCGATTCCGAGAGATCACATGGCAAATGCAATGATAGATAGTCAGTTGCATGAGTGTGTGAGGCAGGACAATACTGCGGCCTTTAAAAGCCGTGTCGAGCAACGTTTACCAGAGAAGCTAGTGACACCCTGCGGTAATACACTACTTCACGTAGCTGTAAGCTATGGAAGTGACAATATTACATCTTATCTGGCTGAAACGTTTCCTTCTCTAATCACCATCCAAAACAGCCAGAAGGACACAATCCTTCATCTTGCTGCCAGAGAAGGACAGGCCACTCATGCAATTAGATCTCTTGTGGAATTGAATCCGATAACAAAGAAGTTGATCATGAAGAAAAATACAAAGGGAAACACTCCTTTGCATGATGCAGTGATCGCCGATAACAGAGAAGTTGCCGGACTCCTAGTTTCCAGAGATCCAGAAGTGGCCTATTACAACAACAATAATGGCAAGTCTCCTTTATATCTGGCTGTTGAGAACGGCAATAAGAACGGGATACTTGATGATCTCTTGAATTTGAGAGCTTCGTTCCCTATAAAAAGTGAAGATGGTGATGCCCTACCAAAAGGAAAGTCACCTGTTCATGGTGCCATCAAGCAACGTAACAGAGGTGATCACAATTTCATTGCTCACTAGAAAATGAATTACATACAAACAATTGTTGCAAAGCTATCATCTTTATATTCATTTGGAACATTTTCTTTTGATTTTCAGATATTTTGGAGAAAATTGGAAAGAAAAAGCCAGAGCTATTACGTCTCACCGAGGAAGAGTTGGGAAATTCACTGCATTATGCATCATCCATAGGTTTTCTGGAAGGAGTTCGATTCCTATTAAAGAAGTTTCCAGATGGTGCTTATGAAACAAACCTTGAAGGCGACTATCCTATCCATCTAGCATGCAAAAGTCACTATGCTGATGCAGTGAAGGAATTTCTTGCTAAATTCCCATATCCAAAAGAATTCCTCAATAAGAAAGGGCAGAACATTCTTCATGTAGCGGCCAAATATGGAAATAGCAGTGTGGTTAGGTACATACTCAAGCAGGACCAGAAGCTCGTCGCACCGCTGCTAAATGCGATAGATGAGGATGGAAATACACCTTTGCATTTGGCAGCACGTTATGGCCGATGCACGGCTACATTTCTTCTTGTGCGTGACAATCGCGTTGAACATTTCATTGTTAACAATAGAAATTGGACACCATATGAGTGTGCTGAAGATTTTTCCAAAATATTTGAAGAGGAATACATAGAAACAGTATGCAACTAATTTTATCATCATTTATCGAGCTACAAAATTCTATATATTTTAGGAGTATTACTGATTTAATATTTTTGGTATCTGGGCTTCCTCTTTGTTGCCAGCGTGCCGAGGAACGAAAGCAGTTTGATTCAAAGAACAGTACCCGTGCGCCCGAGATCAAGGTATTTACGTTTAGGATTAATAATTTTTTTTTATTAAATAGATATCTTTTATATATTTATTTCAATAAAATCATGAAACGTTTTGTCCATATTTATTATTTTAATTGCTTTTAGTTTTTATGGAATAAAAACATAGCTAAAAAAATATTTATTTTTTTTCAAGAAAATCATCAATTCATTATTCTTTTATTTTTGAATTAAAACTTATTTATAAGATTATGATAGGTTGTTATTAAAAAAAACAAAACAATTCTATAAAAACATTAGTAAAACAAATGGAACGTATTCATAAGGAAAATGGTTTTGATTAAAAAAAAAATATAGATACCTTTTTTTATTTTTGTTTTAAATCAATTTAAATTATTTTTTTATCCTATAGAGTTTAAATTATTTATGAAAATTAATTTTTATTGTCATGTAATTAAATAAAAAGAATTAAAAGTATCTCGCAACACGAAATAAAAAATCTTCAATATATATATATTAGCTTCTGTTTTCGTGTTAGTTAACACTAACAACTCTTTCTCAGTTTCTCTATTTTATAGGATTATATAATTTTCAATTTATTCTATATATTAAATTTCCCATATAAATTTTTTCATGATGTTCATGATTCATGCACATTCTTTTTTATATTAGCAATATTTAACTTAGAATCCTACTGTTGGTACTTGGCTTGTATTCGCAAAATTCGTGAGCCCTAAAACTGTACTTCAGCTTAATTATCTCATTTATCTCAAATGACTTTTTTTCAAACATGAACCAGTTTCATTTGCTTAGATTGTTGTCTAGCCATAGCACACAGAGAGAGCACTGCATTTTAACATATAATATTATTATTATTTTTTGACAGGGCAAAGAAGTTGATTCAAATAAGATGGATACAGAACAGGCACCACCAAAGGACGAAATATGGATTGGGTATTTTGACTTGGTATTAATATTGCTTCTCTTCTTTCCTTTTTTCCCCCCCTTGCCATCCCTAATCTTTTAAACTTCTAGTTCAAGCCCAATTGATTTAACTTGCCATTATTTTAAAAAATTCTAAACATGCCAGAAAATTACTTGTTCTGGGAAAGGCATTTGAAGGTCAACGCTTTTGGATGCAATTGAGGAAGCGCCAAGAACTCATTAAACAATTAAGTTTTTTCCCCCGTGCTATATATGCAGGTGATAACATTTTCGATCTTATTCGTCAATGCCCGCCCTAAGGAATCCCTCAAGGAGGTTTTCCCTGTTACTCGACTACCCATGTCACGAGCAAGAGAGGAAACAAAGAGCATGATAGGGAATGTTCTAGTGGTAGCAGTGCTTGTTGCTGGTGTAACCTTTGCGGGTGTTATACAATTGCCACAATTAAGGGATAACAATAGCTCAAGTGATCATCGTCATGAATTTAACAACTCTACCCATTACAGAAGTTATGAGAATCTTCTGCATCATTATTTGTTTTTCGATGTGGGGGCTTTATCTCTCTCTCTGATGGCAGCTCTATTCCTTCTTTTGCCAAGCGTTAAATATCCCAAATTTCAAATCTCTGCAGTTGGGTTTTCAAATATCATGGTTTGTTTGGCTATTTTCATGATGTTCGGGGCATTCCTTTTTTCTGTGAAAATAGCATTAATAGGAGGATGCCATGGTTGGTTGTTCACATTCTTCATTACAGGGGTGGCCGTTGTTTTTCCTTCGATTATTCTGCTATTTGTCAGCCAAGTTCTTCTAAAAGTGCACTTGCACCATTTCTACTACGGCCTTTTTTTCTTGTTTATCTACAGTAGCTGCTGGTGGCTGCCTAATAAACTCTCTGATCTCAAGAGAAAGCTCTCTGATCTTGATCTCAAGAGAAAGCCCTCTGATCTCAAGTGAAAGTTCAGGATTTTGAGATCGATCATATCTTGGATTGTGTCTGGCGAGCGATTGGAGTAATAATTTGAACTTTGTAATAACTCTTGAATTTCCAATTGAATGTATGCGCACTTCTACTTAATTATATATATATATTAAGCATGCATTTACTGGACTCCTGTTGTTGTTGTTGTTGTTGGATTGAGTAAAAAATAAAACTATCGATGTTAATTACAGATATCAACTTGGGTTGGTCTGAACAGTATTAAAATGGCCGTCCCAAAATCATTTACGATAAAATCAACAAACATCATGCCATCCCTGCTCTAATTTGAATCAATAAGGTTATTAATAGGTTAAAGGCATTTGCTATAGATTTGACATCACCCTTGAGTAGATTAAAAGAGAACTGCAGTATTTTTTCAAGGTAAAAGAACGTGCAATTTCAAAAAAAGGTTTTGTTCTAAGAAATACAGCCAACACTACTAACCCCACCATCAATAGCGTAGAGAACAATGTAATGCCGATAAGTTTTGTTTTATTTTTTTTTCTCTTCAAGGTTTGGAATTGCATGTTTTATAAAAATTAATTTGATATGTTTATGCTGTTAAATAAATATATTTTATCTTGATTTATTAATTAAAGGTAGAATATTATATATTTTTTCCTGTTTGTATGTAGTTTGTGTTCATTAAATTACTTTAACATATATAATATAAAAAATAATTTTAAAAAAAATAAAAACTAATAATTAACCATTTAATTACAGCTTATCATCATCCTGATGGCATCCCAGTACAGATCCCTCTACTTCTCAAAATCCTTTTGTATGTTGTCAGCTTTACAAAGTTAATTTTATAAACACCAAGGTTTTTTATCCTCTTTTCATTTTTTCTCTTCATTCACCGAGGTTACTATAAACTTTTGCATGAAATTCTTAAATCATGTCATATAATAATGCAGCCACTAAAAATACTGTCATGTTATTATATAATATTAGAAGTGTGATAATAATTGTTTTTTAATTTGAAATGTATTAAAATATTTTTTTTTTATTTTTTAAAAAATTATTTTTAATATTAGCACATCAAAATAATCTGAACACTCAAAATATTAACTTAAAAATAAATTTTTTTTTTTTTATTTTAAAAAACAACTTCATAGTTGAGTGCAACCTCTAGTCATACCGAAATTGCCTCCATATATATAAATTAGTTTATTTACCAAAAATAAATTCTTAAAAAAGGTTATTTGCACGCACCCTTTCCGTTTACTGACATATTTTTTATTTTATTTTTTAATTTCTTGTGTGTGTTAAATATCCAAGTTGTCCTTACACCTAAAAAGTTAATCAATCGCTACTTTTATTTTATTTATTTATGTTTATTATTACTACTCCAAACACTGAAACCTAAGACCACCATACTGAATATATAGAGGTTTTTTTTCTTCGATTGAGATCATTAGAATACGTCAAGTTAACATCGAAAAAAAAACAAAATAATATCTCAATTACTTTTTTATGAAAAAATAAATCAGAAAATGAAATTCAAATTTTGTAATTTTAACAGCGTCTACAAAAATATATATATATATATATAAATAAAATGGGATCATTGTTTAAGAAACTTACCTAAAAGCATTTTAATGAGAAAAAACAAAATTGTTAAGAGTATTCCAAGCCATATATAACAAACGGATTCAAGGATAAATGAATGTTACGATTAAGTGTGTATTTAATAATGTAGTATGTGATATTTTTATAAATATATATTTTAATTAAAAATACATTAAAATTATATTTTTTAATTTATTAACACCAGCATAACCATTTAAAAAATACTATAAAAAATATTTATTAAATATAGTTTTCATAAAAAAAACAATTTGAAAAAGTTTTTAAAAAATGAGTGCACCAACATTACTAAATGAAAGCTAAATGGGCTTCGAATTTGGTCATTCGATTCGTGCATGACGCTGATTGATTTCCAAAATTTTTAATTTTTTGTTATTTTTTTAAAATCAACAGAGAAAATTTGGACAAAATCTGTCAAAAATTAGTGATTAATTTGAGTTAATTGAGAAATTAGAAGAGTTTTTTCTTTCATTTTTATAGTATATGAACTGTTGTTATAATTGGTAATTGATTAGTATCATAAAATCATGCAGACCAATTGGATTTGGGGTGTTTATCTGCTTCAAACGTTGATCTTAGAATGTACCTGTAATCCTATAACGATATTTTGTGATTTTTTTTAGCATTGATTAAATTTATTTTTTATATTTTAAATTAGTTATTTAGTGTTTTTAAATTATTTTAATATGTTGATATCAAAAATAATTTTTTAAAAAACAATATATATTATTTTAATATATTTTTAAATAAAAAACATTTAAAAAAACAAATTTTACATAATCTACTAACTCTACATATGTCATAAAAGTAGTTTCTGACATATAGTTACGAGTGCTCGGCAAGTTTGTTTAGATAGTTTACAAAGTCATACTTTGTTATTATAACACTACTGTTTGACTTGATTTTAATTTTTTATTTGAAAGTATTTTATTTTATTTTATTATTTTTTATTTATAAATATATTAAAATAATTTATTTTTTATTTATTTTAAATATAGTACACCAAAACAATTTAAAAATATTAAAAAAAAAAATTAAAAATTTTAAAATATAAACATGAGTATTGTAGCTAAATTTACACATATCTCGACTAATTATTTAAGATATCAGAGATAATAACCAAAACAAATTTTTAATAATTTTATTATTTATAATATTTAAATTGATAATTTTTAAAAGACGTGGACTAGCGGAACCCAATTAAATAATATAAGATAAAAACATGCTATTATAAGATACAACATAGTACATGGGTATTAAATTACTGGATTTACTTGGTGCCTACGACATGTATCAATCACAAATGGCCGTCAGATTTGACTTAGAAGCCTGATACAATAAAGTAGGATAGTACTGAATTATTGAATTTACTTTGTGTCTAGGGCATGTGCCAATCACAAAATGGTATTTGGACAAGTTGGGATATATATATAATTTTTTTATTAAATAATAAATAATAGTAAGATAATAAACGACTGAAATCTAATAAATAATCTATAGATAATTAAATTCCATACTTAATGATAAATGAGTAGATATTGAAATCAATAATATAACATTTTCATCTCTACGCGAGTTGCAAGTCATGGTGTGCTATCACGACGCTCCATTTTTCTTCTATAAAATGCCTTTTTTTTAGTACATCATCACTCCAAATCTATCATAAGCAACAAACTAAGCAAGCAACAATGGCCTTGTTAGACCAGAGTTTCTTTCATTACAGCCTCCTAGCTTACTACCTCCTAGGACCCCCTACCTTCATTGCCCTAAGGTTCTTTCAATTCCCATATGGCAAGCACAAATGGTATTTGCTGAAGTCTAGGATGGGGCCCTACAATTCCTCCACCTTTGGCTTGGTTTATCATGGAAAGCCCCTCCATTTTGCTCCCCCTCATCATCCTCTTTCCCTTTGGCCAACACTTCACAAATCCGAAAGCTCTAGTTCTCATGTCTCCTTATCTCCTCCACTACTTCCACCGCACTTTCATCTACCCGCTTCGCATTTACCAAAGTACCTCTCACCAGAATACCAAAACCACTATTGGTTTCCCTTTGATTTTGACCTTCAACGGATTTTTGACTCAAGCATTGAATACTTACATACAGGCTAGGTGGGTTTCTCATTATAAAAGTGATTATGATAGTGATGGAGGTTTGTTTTGGTGGAAATTCTTTGGTGGATTGGTGGTTTTTCTGTGGGGCATGAGGATTAATATGTGGGCTGATACGGCTTTGTTGGTTTTGAAGAGGGAAGGTTGTGGATATAAGGTGCCGAGAGGAGGGTGGTTTGAGCTGGTAACTTGTCCTAACTACTTTGGAGAGATTGTGTAGTGGCTTGGATGGGCAGTGATGACTTGGTCATGGGCTGGGTTTGTTTTTTTCCTCTATACATGTTCTAACTTGGTGCCTAGGGCATGTGCCAATCACAAATGGTATTTGCAGAAGTTTGCAGAGGATTATCCCAAGAATAGAAAAGCTGTGATCCCTTTCTTCGTTTAGTTATTGATAGAATTGCGTAGAAGGAAGAATTTGAAGAAGAAGAAGAAGAAGAAGAAGATATTATTAGCTGTTATGTTAATTTATATATATATATATATATGTGTGTGTGTGTGTGAACAATAAATTCCAATACCTGAGGAGCTTTTAGTTAATTTAATTCTTTCAAAATATCAACGGGGATCCGTTGCCCACCTTAACAGATCCGAACACAACGTTAACTGCCATAACGACCACCTAGAAAAACAGAGCGAAAGTCTCCAAATAATCTCCATTAATACAC
Organism: Populus alba; assembly: GCF_005239225.2. Taxonomy (NCBI): domain Eukaryota; kingdom Viridiplantae; phylum Streptophyta; class Magnoliopsida; order Malpighiales; family Salicaceae; genus Populus; species Populus alba. The sequence goes on along the minus strand of NC_133296.1, from coordinate 14,875,983 downwards.
AAATATTAGAGAAACACAAAATTTTGCATCAAATCATCAACAATGGCATCCTCCTTTGATTCATTCAACCCTGAAGGATATCAAAATGACCCCACAAAGCAGCATGTCCAACGTGATTATGATGGTGGCTACATAGGTGATGACACATCATTCCCCGGGGCAACACCATTAGCTCAAGAAAATTTCTTCAATGACAACAACATGCATTCTTCTGAGGTGTATGGGTTTGGTATGCCTTCTCCAAGTCCTGAATTTGCCTCAACTTTTGAGTCGGGGGTGGTGGTGGTGGTGGTTTTATGGTGATGATGGTTTTTTATGTTTCTGCCTGCAGGAGTTAGGAACCAAATTCCGTGAGTGGCGCAAGTGAGTTTTGTTTTTGTTTGTGGAATTGGGTTATATTCGCTTTCTTGATTGGATCTGGATTTGACTAATTTACATTTGGAATTTGCAATGGGGCTATGGTTTAATGACTGGGGAGGTGGAGTTTGGAAGAGAAAATTTGATATATATAATTTTGATTGGCGTTTGATGTTTGAGAATTAAGGTGATCTAATTATGTAGGATGATTTAATTGAAGATAAGCATCGAATTTGTAAATTTGGGATCATCTCATTCTGTTTTTTAATATTATTACTATTATTATTATTGGAATAGATTAATTATCATTAGAAGTGGCCTTGGAGAGGGAGACCATGAAAGGGAAAGTTGATGATGATGGGAGCCTAAACCTTCTGTTGTTGGAAGCAGCAAGGCATTGATTTTAAAATCTTGTTCTTGAGACATTGCCAGTTTACTGAATACCAAGTTTTTAGTTAGAATTGAAATGGGTTTGAACTATCAAATTAAACTTTTTTTTTTTCACTGAAGAATTGATTGGTATAGAAATCTGTCACTCAAAAGGCTTTTTGAAAGTCGTCTCATAAAACAGTTAAGAGTTCATCTTTCCATCAATTCTTTTATTGTTCCCTGATTTTGGTTGATATGAAGCAACGAGAGTACTAAAACCTCTTTGATTTTTACATGCTGCTAATTTTGCATTACACCATACTTGTATTGCACCATGGCCAATTCAAAATCGTAATGTGAAAGAGGGCTTCTAATTGTTATAGGTTCATCGGAATATTGGCGAAATCTTCCAGACTAATCTTTGTTTTTTCTTGATCATCTATACTGTATTTCTCTAATTGTCCTTTTGACATCTTAGAGATGTTTTCAGCCTTCTTTTATGAGAGAAGGCAGCAGAATTGTGAAACCAACAAAGCTCGGAACAGAGAAAGAGAGAAGGTAAAATTTATGTAAAGACACTTTTCCATTGTTTCCTCCCTATTTCTTTCGACGTGCAGATCCGTGCTCAAGTTTTCTACATTCTTTCCAGCTTTACTATGAGGTTAAACATATGGATGTGCTTTTCTGCAGCTGTACTTGGCAAACCAAGAGAAGTTTCACAACGAGGCAGATAAACATTACGACTTTGTTGGTTTTGAAGAGGGAAGGTGGTTTTTCTGTGGGGCATGAGGATTAATATGTGGGCTGATACGACTTTGTTGGTTTTGAAGAGGGAAGGTGGTGGATATAAGGTGCCGAGAGGAGGGTGGTTTGAGCTGGTAACTGTTAGCATTTACTGTCATTGGAGAGATTCTAGGAATTGATTTATTCTACAGTTGTAAATTTCCTAATTATAATAGGAACCTAGAACGTTACAAATTCTTTTTTTTTGTATATATACTACAACAGTGTAAACGTAAGATTTTAATAAAGATTTTACAATTACCAAATTTCCTTCTTTACTTACATGGTATCAGAGCAAATACCCTAAATTTTTTAACCTTTTTTTCCTTTGAGTTGTGAAACAAAGAGGCAGCCGCCACCCAGAACAAACTATCTCTCCCTGTTAGCGTAGAAACTTGATGGAAATTCCTACTGATTTAGTAGATACGATGGCAGCCCCTACCGATTTAGTAGAACAAAATCAACAAGGAACAGAGGCTATCCTGGAAGATTTGACTACGAGAATGACCCAGGCTTTGAGACAAAGCCTGAACCAGACCCCTGCAGTAACATATGATACTGCTGCACCGATTGCTATCAAACTCAATGGAACTAATTATGCTCTATGGTCTCAGATTGTCGAGATGTATATCTCAGGAAAAGACAAACTAGAATATATCAATGGTGATCTTCCGCAACCAGAATTGAATGATCCAACATTCAGAAGATGGAGGACAGAAAACTCTATTGTAAAGGGTTGGCTGATTAATTCAATGGACCCTTCTCTAGTCGGCAACTTTATCCGATTTCCAACAGCAAAACAGGTATGGGAATCAATTGCCACAAACTTATTTTGATGGGAATGATAAATCGCAGGTATACGATTTGAAGAGAAGGGTCACTCGAATGAAACAAAATGGGGAATCTATTGAGGGATATTACAATTGTCTTCAGGGCTTATGGAGGGAAATTGATTACCGGCGACCAAACCCAATGGAGTGTGCAATTGATGTACAGAGACACAACACCCTGCTTCAAGAGGATCGGGTGTATGTGTTCCTTGATGGACTGGACGATCGGCTAGATAAAATCAGAAGTGATGTTCTACAATTACAACCGTTTCCATCTGTTGAGCAGGCCTACGCATATGTTCGAAGAGAGGACATTAGGCAGTCTGTAATGCTTGAAACAAATGGTGGCCCTACTGCTTCAGTTATGGCAACGAAGAGTGGGAAACAAAATCAAATGCTGCGCATGACCAAAAGAGCACCCGGATATGCAGCAACGGGGGAAGCAAAAATCTGTCTGGAGGACTTGGCTGCTCCCATTGTGGTAATGCCAAACACACACGGGAAACGTGCTTCAAGCTACATGGTTATCCGGAATGGTGGAATGAATTTAAAGCAAAGAAATCACAGGAAGCTAATGGAGGAGTTGGACGGGCAGCAATAGCACATGGAGGAGTTGAACGGACAGCAATAGCACATGCAGAACCTACTCTTTCTCTCATTCCCTGTGTAGAGACAAAGGCAGAGACGGCTAGTAATGGCAGTGATCAAGGTAAAGGCTGCTGTTATACCAGCAGTGCTTTGGTAGTTTCTACGAAACAAAAGGATGATGACTGGATTGTAGACTCTGGTGCAACAGACCATATGACCTACAATCCAGACGACCTTGATGAATACATAACGCCAAGAAGGAACAATATTTCAAATGCTAATGGGGTCTTGTATCCAGTAACAGGGGCTGGAACAGTACAATTATCACCATCAATATCCTTAACTAATACTCTTTTAGTTCCTTCTCTTACAACAAAATTAATATCTGTGGGACAAGCTACTGAAGACCTAAATTGCATTGTTTTAATGTATCCACATTTTTGCCTTTTTCAGGATATTCTCACGAAGAAGATCATTGGGCGTGGTACTAAAGAGAGAGGGGTTATACTACATAGATGAGTTCAGTATCGGAAAAATCAATATGGTGAAAGAACTCAACCACTGCACAAGAAAAACAGATTCGGCTATGGCATGCTCGTTTGGGGCACCCGTCATTCGGCTATATGAAGGCAATTTATTTCCAGATTTATTTTCTAGTCAAAAACATTTAGACCTCAAATGTGATACATGCATTTTTGCAAAAAGCCACCGTGTATCATTTCCGGTTAGCTATAATAAAAGTGATATTCCTTTTGCATTAATCCATTCGGATGTTTGGGACCATCCCCGATCACCACGGTTCATGGTGTTCGATGGTTTGTGACTTTTATAGATGATTGCACCCGGATGACGTGGATATATTTGCTCAAAAATAAGAATGAAGTCTTTGGTGTATTTTGTGCGTTTCATGCTATGATACAGAACCAATTCTCAGCAAAAATCAGAATTTTGAGGTCGGATAATGGAGGGGAATATATCAATCAAGACTTTGTGAAATACTTCCACAATGCTGGTCTCCTACATGAATTTTCTTGCAGTCAAACACCACAGCAAAATGGTATAGCTGAACGGAAAAACAGACACATTTTAGAAACTGCTCGTGCACTACTAATTAGAGCAAACGTTCCCCATAGATACTGGGATAAAGCTGTGGTCACGGCTGTGCACCTAATGAACCGGATGCCTTTTAAAGTCTTAGAATTTAAGACTCCGCTGCAAGTCTTGGCCACTCATACTACACTACCATCTATACTAATGTTGCCCCCACGTGTATTTGGATGTGTAGCGTTTGTTCATCTTCACAAGAACCAACGAAACAAGTTGGATGCATGTGCTGATCGGTGCATCTTTCTGGGATATGGCGCATCAAAGAAGGGCTATTGTTGCTACAATCCAGTAACTAAACGCACATACATCACAATGGATGTAACCTTCTCAGAAGCTGAAAATTATTATTCTCCAGTGTCCACTTCTCAGCTTCAGGGGGAGACATGGACGGAAGAAGAGAAGTGGTGGAGCTTCCCAAATATAGAACCAATACCTGCACTGCCCGCGGATGATGGAACGGGCAATGCAGGAAACGAAGAGATGGGCATACTGCCTATACATGCAGACGAAGAGAGGGACATACGGGCAGTCATCAACGTGGAAAGGGAAGATGACGATGATGCCACGGGTACTCCATCAGAAGACATGGAAACAAAAAGGGCAGCCACGATTGAGGAAGAGATGGGTGTATCTGTGGACATGGGAGAGGAGGACTTAATTGCAGACTTGGCAGTCGACACCGGGGATAAAGAAGCTGAAATGGAAAGTGAAACTGAACACACATCTAGTAGTCAGACCCCTCTACTCTCTGTACTCGACGATGATCATTCCTCGCCAGAGAATATCCATGAGGTAAACTCTCTTGCTCCATCCTCCAATCCTGTTTTGAATACTCCTATTGGTTACAAATTACCTGCCAGGAAAAATAGGGGAAAGCCTCCAGCTAGATACTCCCCTAGCACAGAGGGAAAACAATCGAAGTATCCCATCTCCAACCATGTAACAACTCAAATGCTGACCAAACCACTTAGAGACTTTACCAATAAGCTGTCAGCTCATCATATCCCGTATGAAATTCAGGAAGCCTTGACCGATCCTAAGTGGGCACGAGCAGTAGAAGAGGAGATGGAAGCACTGATGAAAAATAAAACATGGGCACTTATTCCACTGCCGAAGGGGAAGAAAACAGTTGGGTGTAGATGGGTCTTCTCTATCAAACACAAAGCGGATGGAACCATTGAGCGGTTTAAAGCAAGACTGGTAGCAAAAGGATATACTCAGACATATGGAGTGGACTATCAGGAGACTTTTTCTCCGGTAGCAAAGTTAAAACACTGTTCGAGTGCTGTTATCACTAGCAGAAAATCTAGATTGGCCGCTACACCAATTTGATGTAAAAAAATGCTTTCTTGCATGGAGACCTGGAAGAAGAGGTGTATATGGACATCCCACCTGGATATACCTCATCCCCAAATACTGGAATTGTTTGCAAACTACAGAAGGCATTATATGGGCTAAAGCAATCACCTCGCGCGTGGTTTGGGAGATTCAGTATGGCAATGAAGAAATATGGCTTTCAACAAAGCAACTCGGATCATACTCTATTTCTAAAACAACGACAGGGAAAGGTGACTGCATTGATAATCTATGTGGATGACATGATCATTACTGGAGACGATACAGAAGAAATCTTGAAACTACAGGAACAATTGGCTACCGAATTCGAGATGAAGAACTTAGGAGGACTAAAGTATTTCCTTGGGATTGAAGTGGCTAGATCAAACCGAGGCATATTTCTTTCACAAAGGAAATATGTGCTAGACCTACTAACCGAAGTAGGAATGCTTGACTGCAAACCGGCTGACACCCCCATGATTCAAAATCAGAAATTTGGGGACTCTACGGAAAGGGCTTCAACTAATAAGGAAAGGTATCAACGGCTGGTGGGAAAATTAATTTATTTGTCACATACTCGCCCTGATATTTGTTATGCAGTAAGCATAGTCAGCAAATTTATGCATTGTCCGAATGAAGAACACATGGATGCTGTAATTAGAATACTACGTTACTTAAAATCAGCTCCTGGAAGAGGCCTTTTATTTTCTAAAAATGGTCATCTAGCGGTTGAAGGATACACAGATGCTGACTGGGCAGGAAGCATATCGGATAGAAAATCTACGTCGGGATACTTCACATTTGTTGGCGGCAACTTAGTCACATGGAGGAGCAAGAAACAAAAGGTAGTTGCCTTGTCAAGTGCAGAAGCCGAGTTTCGAGGAATGGCAAAGGGACTATGCGAATTATTATGGCTCAAGAGGTTATTGTCCGAAATTGGGTTCAGTCCAGAATCAAAGATGAACCTATACTGCGATAATAAAGCTGCCATCGAAATATCTCACAACCCAGTTCAACATGACCGCACAAAACATATCGAGATAGACAGGCATTTCATCAAACAAAATCTCGAAGAAGGGGTGATTAATTTTCCATTCGTGAGGTCAGAAAAACCAGCTCGCAGATATCCTTACAAAGGCCGTCTCCAGCAAAATTTTTCAGAATTCACTTGACAAGTTGGGCATCGAAGATATCTTTGCACCAACTTGAGGGGGAGTGTTAGCATTTACTGTCATTGGAGAGATTCTAGGAATTGATTTATTCTACAGTTGTAAATTTCCTAATTATAATAGGAACCTAGAACGTTACAAATTCTTTTTTTTTGTATATATACTACAACAGTGTAAACGTAAGATTTTAATAAAGATTTTACAATTACCAAATTTCCTTCTTTACTTACAGTAACTTGTCCTAACTACTTTGGAGAGATTGTGGAGTGGCTTGGATGGGGCAGTGATGACTTGGTCATGGGCTGGGTTTGTTTTTTTCCTCTATACATGTTCTAACTTGGTGCCTAGGGCATGTGCCAATCACAGATGGTATTTGCAGAAGTTTGAGGATTATCCCAAGAATAGAAAAGCAGTGATCCCTTTCTTCGTTTAGTTATTGATAGAATTGCGTACATGGAAGAATTTGAAGAAGAAGAAGAAGAAGATATTATTAGCTGTTATGTTAATATATATGTATTATGAACAATAAAATTTCAATACCTGAGGAGCTTTTAGTTAATTTAATTCTTGTAAAATATCAACGGGGTCCGTTGCCCACCTTAACAGATCCGAACACAACGTTAACTGCCATAACGACCACCTAGAAAAACAGAGCGAAAGTCTCCAAATAATCTCCATTAATACACAAATATTAGAGAAACACAAAATTTTGCATCAAATCATCAACAATGGCATCTTCCTTTGATTCATTCAACCCTGAAGGATATCAAAATGACCCAACAAAGCAGCATGTCCAACGTGATTATGACGGTGGCTACATAGGTGATGACACATCATTCCCTGGGGCAACACCATTGGCTCAAGAAAATTTCTTCAATGACAACAACATGCATTCTTCTGAGGTGTATGGGTTTGGTATGCCTTCTCCAAGTCCTGAATTTTCCTCAACTTTTGGTTGGATATCTGTTGCCGTTCATCATGAAGGCCTAGTAATTGCTTGCGAAGTACTTGGAAGAAAAACAGAAAGTGGAAAAAAAACCCTCCTAAGAATCTCTATTAGCAACAAAGAGTCGAAAACCATAAAAAAAGCTTCCAATTTTGATCTTCTATGCATATATACATAAACGTAATGCTTTGATGTTGGCACCAGGTTTTTCTAATTGGGAAGGATTTTGGATCTATAAAAGCATATCTAGTCGCTGTTGTGCACCCTGAGAGGGTTTCAGGTCTTGTGTCCCTCGGTATTCCTTTCTTGCTACCAGGTCCTAATTGTATTCGAAATGATCTCATGCCATCAGGTTCTACATAACAAGGTGGCAGGTACGATTCATTTATCTCCTGTGTATTTGATACTTGCCTTTCAGATCCTAGAGTGAGTTTTTGGTGACAATGATAATTACAATTCATTGTTGATCTTGCCTGTTTTCTCTAAACAAACACAGGAACCAGGTAGAGCTGAAACGTATACATTCTCTTTTCTGGAACTGAACCACCAACAGCTAGAGATGACCAGGAAATCATGGACTTGGTTGACCCATCTACTCCTCTGCCACCGTGGTTCTCCGAAGAAGATCTTGCAGCTTATGCATCATTATACGAGAAGTCTGGATTTCGTTTTGCATTACAGGTTCCTTACAGGTAACCAGTAAAGTCGTCTAGGATGCTGTATTCTTATGCAAACAAAACTACGCTAAGAGGGATGACATGGAATTCGACGCAGGTCTTTAGGCATAGATTGTGGAATTACAAATCCAAAAGTTACAGCACCAACATTACTGATCAATGGCCAGAAGGACTATCTCCTAAAGTTTGCGGGTATGGAGGACTACACAAAAAGTGAGCAACTGAAGCATTTTGTACCGGATTTGGACAATGTGTTCCTTGATGAAGGGAACCATTTTGTTCATGAGAATCTCCCAAAGCAGGTGAATGAGCTGATCATTACCTTCCTCACCAAACATTGTAACTGAAGATTATATTCTATGACCATTTCAAGTGTTACGATGGTTTCCAGCTGGGGTACAGAGTGCCTCGCAACTTGTGTTAAGCTGATATGATGTAGGGAACTATGTTTGAAATAAGATATTTTCATCTTTTAAGATCTGATTTTGGTTAATTTCCCATTTATCCTATTTTCATTTGCAATGGGCAATTGTTGAATTAAACGAGAAGAAACAGAAATTAAAGATTACAAAGGAAATCAACCAATTTTAAAATCTCATGTGACCTGATAAAACAATCATAACTTTGTTAATCTCTTAATCTGATAAAAAAAAAAAAACTAAAGTCCAAAATATTGATGTATTTTATAAATGAATAAAGAAGAAAAAGATTTTTTATCTCATACTAAAAAAAAAACACTATCTTCCAAGTGTTTATATGTGTGAATTTCTAATATATAGTAAATTAAATAAAAGCTATGATGGAAAGACTTTTATAGTGGGCTTCCTAATGTTATTATATGTATATTTATAATATCAAAATATGGCATTTGACACTTAATATTTTAATGAGATAAATTTATTTTTGAATTAATTTCTTTAATTTTCATAATTAATTTTAATATTTGTAATTATTAAGATATAACTGAATAACAACTATTCAATTTAATTTAAAATATAAATATTTCATTAGCAGTGATATAGTTTTATTTACAATTATAATATTAAAAGATATAATATTTCATTATAATGTTTTCAATTTTTCAAGTCTATTTAAAACGGTTACTATAACAAAAAACTATAGATAAAAAAAACATTTTTTCTTATCTTTATCTTATCGTCTTATTTTTTTAGAGGTTTAGATGTTTTAATTGTATTGTAAAGATATTGTTTTTATGTGAGACAAATAAATATCTTAAAAACAATGTTTTCACGTTTCCAAACCAACTTCTTATTTGTTTTCATTTTATTATTTATCAAACACAAAAATATTTAAAAATGAGCTAAAACTAACCTAGTAAATAAAACTTGATTAAAAAAATTCAAAAACAATTAAAAAAATAAATTGAAATAGCTTTTTCTAGGTCTAATTTAAGCAAGATCCCGACCTTTGATGGAGCTAGTATTAACATGGATATTTTTTTAATTAACATGGATATTCGGACTAGCTTGCGCACACCTCAATTAATCCACAGGCCCTGAAGTTAATGATCATATAAGACTCCAGTTGCCCTAAGAGAACTTGTACTCGTGACCATTAAAGAACAAACCCAAAACCTAACTAGTTGAGCTACCCATCAGGATTCATTTTGCTCCATTCTATTTGGTTGATATCTACTGATTTCCATTATTTCAGAACACGAAAGTTCTACAGTAAAACGATCATATACTTGGTATATGTAATTCGAGAATCTGTTATTAATATCATTTGATCACCCGTCCATTATGTAAAGCAAAAGTGGCTCTTTGCCTGATGGGAGATCAAACCCCACACTAGTAATACCATAGTCTACTGTAAAATAATGCATGATTGTCGAGGCTGAAGGCGGACTCCTATCATTGCATTTTCATATACAACTCAAAATGACAGCACTGAGCTACCCTAGTATTCAACTCAACTACTGTGACCTAATATTCATAAAAAGATTTTAGAGTTCATAAGCAGGGAATCTAGCCTTGGATGGGTCGATCATATCTAGAAAAAGATAAGTCATGCCTCCCATTCCTTCAAACATTGAGTAGGGGCTATCACCTCCATGCATCTCTCCGGCCGATATAAGTTTGTGAGCTCTATCCAGCAGAAAGCAAGTAAACGCTTTGGCCTTGTATAAGAACTCCATGTTGCCTGTTAGCTGGTACAGTGAGAGAAACAAATACGCATTCCCACTGATGCCATGGCAAATTCCAACTCGCTTGAGCAGCCCACGGTTCCACACTACCTCTGCAGCATTTATAGCTGCTTCCAGAAACTCTTTATCTCCAAAAACCTGAGCATTGCACATTTCAATTTTGTAAAAAGCTGATGCAAAGTAGTTTCCACAAGGACAAAGGGCTCCTACCTATAATTTTAAATGATCTGGGAAAAAAATATTGCTATCTAGTTAGATTCAGTCTTCAAGTATCCAGCCTGATATGTGTGATCAGAGCTATCAAAAGAAGGAATAAACTTTGCTACTACAGAAGTTACAGTTTCAAGTAAACCTATGAATACTGTTCCTACACAAAACATTCTTACAAAAATGAAGGCTACAATCGGTTGGAAAACCTACTCGGATTCAGACCAAAAATAAAGATCTCATTCAAAGATTTAACATTTATTTCATGTATTCAGCCATATTGGATACCGAAGAGATCAAGACAGACACATGCAATAAATGCCATTGCCATTTGCCAATGAATTTGAAAATTTAATGCTCTCATTAACATGACTAAAGGAGAAAGGTCAAAATCTGAATCATTCATAAATATCAAGTTCTTGCTCCAGTGGGGCTTAAATTAGCTTACAATGAACTAGATAACTGGAGAAATTTACCTTAACTGCCTTGACAAGTGTAAGAGCAATTCCAGGTGCTCCATGACACCAATGCACAAGAACATCCCTCTTGCGATCTTCTTCACTTGTAGAGTAGTTGCCGCTGGGAAAGCAGTTATTGATCATGTATTTAAGGGTGCCCTTGACATGCTCAAACTCATCAGGTTTCAGCTCTACATCCAATAAAACATTCATAATACCTGCCAATCCATGGGCAGCACCCCAATACCTCTCACCATACCATTCATACATTAATGGGGAACCTCCTTTCTTCACCAATGCTCTTCCATTTTTTATAATTTCATTCGCAACAGCACGCTACAATAATTTTACCGTTAGACTGTTACATCCTGCTTAACTAATTCAAAACCAAAGTGGCAAAATAGGTAATAGCAGAAATCTCACAATGGTCGTATCAGGGACAGTCCCCTGCCCCATGTGTTTATTTAGGAACAAACAAGCCCATAAGAATCCACTTCTTCCATATAACAACTCATCAGGGTGATTTCTCAACAGCTTAATCTGTTTCATAAACAATCAATAAATACTCACCGACAACCAATTTGTTTTTTTACAAAAATATGAAAAATAACACAAAATAGAGCAAAAAGGCCACCTCTCCTAATTGACTCAGATAGTAACTCTGTAATGCTTCATCATTAGCATGCTTTGCTGCTACAGCCCCAAGTGCACAAACACCAGCTCGCCCACATATAAATGTCACATCCCTAGATTATAAAATACATTCAACAACATTACCAGATGTCCAAACCGAATCCACCCCTCTTTAGTAGCTTCAAATTTGCGTTTTACACAAGAATTGAAAGAATTGCTAATTTAGACTCGCTACTTTCAAAACTCCAAAAACAAGCTTTATCTTTTTTTTAGTACCGTATAACCTTGATAAAATTAATAATTTTCATTAAATAATATTTTTATAGTATCGACTTGAAACCAAGATGGTAAATTAATAATTTGGTGAATTTATAAAATATATTTAAAAAGAAAATGTATAGATCCCATTTGATATATAAATTAATAATCTTATTATATATATATATATATCAAAATTATATATACATGATTTTATAACATCTTATACTTGCTTTTTATTGAAATTAATATTTCTTTTGATCTTATCACTAACGTTTCGTATTAAAAAAAATTATACAAAGTGATTATTGCTTTAAATATTTTTATTATTATTATTAATGTGGGTGTCTGAATTAATTTGTACATATTTTAACTAATCTCACGGCTCCTAAAATTAACAATCATATAAATCTACAGTAGCTATTATATTAGTAATTACAGGACCGAAATCTAACATTATAAGAGGAGTAAACTCCTTAGTTCAAAATTCTTTTTATTGTACCATCTATTAAATGGGCTTTAAACATTTTTGCACGAGTCAAGCTGAAGCTCATATAACCAATGTATTTAACTTCATCTTCCTTTTCATTTTCGATAAAGTTCAATAATTTTTCTCATTACTTAATAATTCTAAAGTTGTCTTTCTTTCTTTTTTATAGGTAGTTCAAAAGTTACTTAATATCTATATCATGATAGTTCAACACCTTAATTAAAATATAAAATTATTGAATGCTTTTATCATCTAGGTGTTACTTTAAATTTTTTAGAGGCATATTATTCAAAAACTTAGTTTTACAATGTTAAAATTTGTTTGTAATTGTACTTCCTCAAACATATGTTGTCGAAGCCAAGACTGCTATATTCATTACATCTATAATATTAATCTTCTCTGGATCAAGGATTCCAATTTCATATGATCCTAATATGAATCTTTAATATAGTGTTGGGGTAGTAAGAAAAACAATTTAATTTTTTATTGATGGGCGTGGCAGCTTCTCTGTAACATTTTTTCTCCTGGGTTTTTGGAAACTTGCAGCTTATCAAATCAGCTTCTTCATCTTCTTCTTTTTTACTTTTCTGAAACAACTAGGCAAGAAAAGAGAAAAAGGGGGAGGACACGTCGAAGAAGATAAAGATTTCTTATGTTCTTCTCGGGGGGTTTGGTCTATGGTTTTCTCCTAATCAAGATTGATGTCCATTTGTTGTTAAGGTATTGTACATAATTCCTTTTGTTGTGATTGATTTTAAGGTTGATTAAAAAGGCACCTGATACTAGCATCTGTTGGGATTATTCCAGAACTCAAACACACACAATTTACGTGGTTCGGCAACTTGCCTACTCCATGGAGCTACTGGTTTGTATTAATGAAGCTTACAAACAATACAAACAACAAAACAAGGAGGAGGAGAAAACTATTCTCAACTCAACTCTACACTCAAGCTCTCTCTTCTCTTTTGTATGCTCTCTCTGTGTTTTGCACACACAACACACAGCTCTTCACAGAGCACATAGATATATAACAAAGGGAGTGAGGGGGCATAAATCATGCAATGATTTATGCCCGCCGATTGTGTCCTCTACCATGTGCAAAGTGGGAGATTAGGTATTCCCACTTGCACATGGTGGGACATGGTTTGTCTCCAATAATTAACAATCTCCCACTTGGAGACAAACAATGAAATTATCTTTTATCCTTGAAGGCCAACTGAAGTTTTACACAACTTCAGTTTATCAAGTGTAACTCCTTTGGTTAACATGTTAGCTGGATTCTTGCTTCCACAGACCTTTTCTAGCATTAGTTGCTCATCGTCTAGTAGTTTTCGGATGAAGTGATATTTGATCTGAATATACTTAGTCCTGAAGTGAAATGCTGGATTCTTGGCAAGGAAGATTGCACTCTGACTGTCGCTATACAAAGTACCTTTTCCATTCAACTTGCCCAATTCTTTCAAAAAACTCTGCAACCATACTATCTCTTTTGCAGATTCTGAGACTGCAACATATTCAGCTTCTGTTGTTGAAAGAGCAACGATCTTTTGCAAGGTAGAACTTCATGAAACGGCAGTACCTCCTAGAGTATAAACATATCCTGTAGTGATCTTTCTGCTATCAACATCTCCTGCTAGATCAGCATCTACAAAACCTTCAAGTTTCAAACCACCAGCTGTGAAACTGATACAAGTTTCCGATGAACCTTTTAAGTACCTCATGATCCATTTCATCGCCTCCCAATGCTGCTTTCCAGGATTGCTCATATATCGGCTTACAACTCTCACTGCATGGGCAATGTCTGGTATGGTACAGACCATAGCATACATCAAAGAGCCGATAATTGAGGCGTATGGAATCTTATCCATGTATCCACATTCTAGCTCAGTTTTTGGTTACTGATCTTTGCTGAGCTTGAAATGATTCCCCAGTGGTGTACTTACTGGTTTAGCATTATCCATACTAAACTTGCTGAGAACCTTATTGACATACTCTGTTTGTGAGAGCTTTAGTATGTCTTTGTCTTTATCTTTGATGATTCTCATTCCAAGTATTTGTTTAGCAACTCCTAGATCCTTCATTTCAAACTGTTTTGACAACTATTGTTTCAGCTTATCAATCTCCTCAATGCTGGATCCTGCAATCAACATATCATCTACATATAATAGTAGAATGATGTAGGAGTTGTCAAAATGTTTGACATAGCAACAATGATCAGCTTGGCATCTTGTATACCCGGAACTGCACATAAAGTTGTCAAACTTCTTGTACCACTGTCTTGGAGCTTGCTTCAAACCGTATAGGCTTTTCTGTAGCTTGCAGACTTGATTCTCCTTTCCTTGCATTGCAAACCCCTCTGGTTGTTGCATGTAAATGTCTTCCTCCAAGTCACCATGAAGGAATGCTATTTTTACATCTAATTGTTCAAGATGTAAATTCTTTATAGCTACTATCCCCAGAACAACTCTGATTGTTGTGAGCTTCACAACTGGAGAAAATATCTCAGAGTAGTCAATGCCTTTCTTTTATTGAAACCCTTTGACAACAAGTCTTGCCTTGAACCATTTGCTTCCGCCATGCTCAGTCTTTACTCTGTAAACCCACTTGTTTTGTAAAGCTTTTTTTCCTTCAGGTAGTGTGGTTAGCTCCCAGGTCTTGTTCTTCAACAACGAACTCATCTCATCCTTCATGGCTAACTCCCACTTGCTTGAGTTTCCATCTTGTAAAGATTCTTCATAAGTTAGCGGTTCACCACCATCTGTCAGCAAAATATAATTCAGTAGAAGTGTGAACCGTTGTGGGGGCTTGACAGTCCTCGAAGACCTGCGAACATCTGGTTCAATTAGCTCCACATCTTCTTGTGTAGTAGTGGGTACAGATATGCTTGAGTCTTCTTGTAAAGACTCTTGATTGTTGTTCTGCTCAATAACATCGGGAAGGCCTTCTAATCTTATGAATTCAGATACTTATGGACTTGTATCTGAATAAGCCATATCTGTTTTTGCACTTGATCTGTCTTTGTACAGAACTTTCTCATTGAAGATCACGTTCCTGCTTCTGATAATCTTTCTATTCTGATCATCCCAGAACCGAAATCCAAATTCTTCATCTCCATAGCCAATGAAGAAACATTTCTTGGATTTGGCATCTAACTTGTTGCGAGCATCAGAATCTATATGAACATATGAAACACACCCAAAGACCTTTAGATGAGAGAGTTGTACCTCTTTTCCTCTCCATACTTCCTCGGGCAATCTGAATTCCAAAGGAACTGATGGTCCACGGTTCATCAAGTAAACTGCGGTATGAACTACGTTAGCCTAGAATGTTTGAGGTAACCCTGAATGCAACCTCATGCTTCTAGCTCGTTCATTGATGGTCATGTTCATCCGTTCAGCAACGCCATTCTGTTGCGGTGTGACTGGAACGGTCTTTTTCATTCTGATACCATTGACAGCACAATACTCTTTGAAACCTCCATCAATGTATTCTCCTTCATTATCAGATCTCAAGCATTTCAACTTTAGACCTGATTCAGTCTCAACCATAGCCTTCCATTTCTTGAATGTTTCAAACACATCAGATTTATTTTTCAGAAAGTAGACCCATACCTTCCTGCTGAAATCATCAATGAAAGTCACATAATACCGAGAACCTCCAAGAGATGCTACTAGAGACGGTCCCCATAAATCTATGTGTACCAGCTCTAGCTTTCTTGGTTTTAAGGTTCTGTCAACCTTTAAGAAACTGAGCTTTTTCTGTTTTCCAAGAACACAGCTTTCACAAATGTCTAGATCGACATTTTTTAATTCTGCCAGCTTTCCCTTCGACTGAAGTATCTTCATCCCCTTTTGACTCATATGGCCAAGTCTACAGTGTCATAGTTGTGCCTGATTTTCTGCTTCTGTAGAGGCAATGGTGTCTGCAACTCTTGTGGTCATATATAGGGTGCCGGTTTTCTTTCCACGAGCTAAAAGCATTGCACCCTTTGATCACAGTTATTAAACTCGGCCCGGCCCGGCGGGTCGACCCGGGTCCTAAACCGGGTCGGGCAACACAAAAGACCGGTGTAAGGAAAAAACCGGCCAGACCCGGCCTGACCCGGGTGACCCGGCCTGACTCGGGTGAGACCCGGAATATATATACTAAGTCACCTGCTCAATTTTTACCCTAATTTCTTTCTTTGTAGTTCGAAGTTCTTTCTTTCTAGCAATGGTTACCATAGATTTGCAAAACAGAAGAGGACAAAACAATCAAATTTAATTTGAAAGAGAAGCTTGATTCCATTGCTATATCTTGTCATCTTGTAGGAGTTTGGTCGAGCAAGCATCGGTCGAATGGTCCCAAAGAAACAAACAAATTGCTTGAAAGAGAAGCTTGATTCCATGTGCGTCCTCTTTCTGCTTCAATCTGCATATATTTTGTTGCTATTGATTTTTTGTAATATCCTGCAAATATTTGTGTTTTGACTGAAAGTCTACTAATTTACACCATTGTTGATTGCGAGCACTAACTTTTATTCTAGCTTAAATGAGTTACTATTTTGCTACAAGTTATTTTATCATCCCTAAATTATGTATGCTACAATATTTGCTGCCTGTCCTTAGCTTGGTATAGAATTGCAGATTCAGCTGGTTTTAGTGTATTTCAGAACAGCCTTTCGGTTTGGAAACTGCATCAGTTACTTCAGAACTCAGTTTTTCTTAATGTACTTTAGAACTAAATCAGTTGTTGTATTATCCAGGTGCTTGTTGGTCGTTTTCAGCTGCTAGAGCCGTCGAAGCCATTGATATATTGTCACTGGATCTTTTGTTAGCCTTTCGGAACAAGATTTAGTTGACTGTGATAGAAGTTTCAATAGTGGCTGTGAGGGTGGACTCATGGACTATGCATTCCAATTTGTAGTAAACAACCACGGGATTGATGCTGAGGAAGATTATCCCTATTGAGCACTGGATGGGACCTGCAATAAGGAAAAGGTGAGCTTTATTTTTCCCCGTTTGCGCTTGTTTTGTTCAGATTCTTCTCTTGCATATGCATGTGTATGTTCTTGGCTGCTTGGCATGTTGTGACTATTGATAAATATGTTGATGTGCCGCAAAACAACGAGAAACAACTCTTACAAGCTGTGCCAGCTAACCCGTGAGTGTGGGTATATGCGGCAGTGAGAGAGCATTTTAGATGTATTTAATTGTGTCTGCATTTTAATTTCTTAGTGCCAGAAGTTGCATCTCCTTTGGGGTGTGTTGTTAGTAGACTCTGATATGTTGTTGAATTGCTTGCCAAAGTTTAAAGAAATCTTGGATATAGAAATCAGTTAAAGTTATGGATGTTTGCAGGGCATAATGTTCTCTCATTGTGTGAAACACTGGACTGGAACGAGCAAAAAGACTTGATTTAGTTGAGGTAAGCTTTTGCAATTTATCACCATTCAATTTTTATCATCATAGTTCAATTTTTCATGCTTGCCTTATTATGTGCTTGAGCTTTCGTTGGGTTATACATACCGAAATAGAGCACCTGATTTAGCTTTGCAGCAATAGCAACATCGTAGTTCAATTTTAATGTTGACTTTTGTGAAGAGATATAGATGGTGATATCTATTCTCAATTAGAAAAGTAAGAAGCATCCAACACATGCAACCTTTTTATTCATCATGTTAGTTTGATTTGATTTACTATAGGTTTATAAAATGGCTTCTCAACATGGTAGCACTTCAAATAGCACTCCTCCAACTACTCAATCATCTGAACCTTCAATTTCCATATCAACATCAATTGGTATAAGAGGAAAAACAGATTTGGCATGGGGTCATTGTAGAGAAGCTCATGAACTTAGTGTGGGATGTAAGAAAACCAAATTAGTATGCTTATATTGTGCCAAAGTTTTTGCGGGTGGAGGCATTAATCGATTCAAGCAACATTTAGCTGGAACTAAAGGAGAAGTGGAACAATGCCGCAAATGTCCTACGGATGTTCGTCATCAAATGGTTCTGAATCTTCAGGGGAATGTTGAAAAGAAAAGGAGAGCTAGAGAAATGGAAGCAGATTTCAATCCATATAACGCTAAACAAAGAGAGCATGAGGAGAGGATGATTAGACAATTAGAGGATGATTGTAAAGGTGATGTTGATGATAATGACGATGATGATGTTGAAGTTGATGGTAAGAAGCTAATGTTACCACCGAAGGTTGTCAATAAAGGAAAGAGTAAAATCACTGGTGCTGTTAAACAATCGTCTGTAAGATGTGGAAAACATAAAGAAAATATAACATTAGGGGCATATTTTATTCCAAGAACAACTCATGGTGCTCAAAAGTCTCTCCAAAGTTGTTGGAAAAACAAAGAAGCTGTCGAACGATGTGATCTTGCTATAGCAAAATGGATGATTGATGCATGTGTACCATTCAATCCTGCAAACTCTGTTTACTATCAGCATGCTATAGATGGTATAACAGCCATGGGTCCTGGTTATAAAGGACCAAATTTTCATGCTCTTCGTGGTTATTACCTAGCAAAGGCGGTTGATGAAGTGAAGATTTTTGTTGAGGGTTATCGAGAAACTTGGAAGAAGACCGGTTGTACATTAATGGCTGATGGATGGACAAATCAAAAGAGGAGAACTTTAATTAATTTCTTAGTATATTGCCCTAAAGGAACTATTTTTTTAAAAACAGTAGATGCATCAGAGGCCTCAAAGACTGTTGTATTGTTGCATAAATTATTTAGAGAGGTTGTTTTATTTGTTGGGCCTGAAAATATTGTGCATATGGTGACTGATAATGCTTCTAATTATGTTGTTGCTTGCAAGTTGTTGGTGGAAGAATTTCCTTCAATATTTTGGTCTCCATGTGCTGCTCATTGCATCAACCTCATACTCCAAGATGTTGGTAAGCTACAATCAGTTTGTTCTGTTGTTGATCATGCTTCTAGTATTACAAAGTATATTTATAATTATTGTTATCCACTATATTTGATGAGGAAGTTCACTGGAGGGAAAGAAATACTTCGACCTGCTCCTACTCGCTTTGCTACTAATTTCATAACTTTGCAAAGCATTTTAGTACACAAAGATAATTTGAGAGCTATGGTGACATCTAGAGAATGGGTCTCCTCTCCTTATGCTAAAGATAGCAAAGGAAAAAGGTTTGTTGATAGTGTATTGAACTCTATGTTTTGGGAAGAATGTGCATCAATTGTACTAATGACCGAACCATTGGTTCGAGTTCTACGAATTGTTGATAGTGATGATAGACCTGCTATGGGATATTTATATGAGGCTATCCATTCTACAAAGGAAGAAATGTTGAGGAGATTTCAAAAGAAAAGAACTAAGGTGCAACCTTTCATAGACATCATTAACAATAGATGGGATGGACAATTGTATAGGAAGCTTTACGCAGCGGGATTTTGGTTGAATCCTCGATTTCAGTATGATGTCAATCTAATGGATAGATATATAAACACCATTTCCGGACTTCTAGATGTTGTTGAGAAGTGTGCAAATGGAAATGCAATTCTGCTAAGCAAGCTTACAAGTGAAATGAAGTTGTTTAGAAATGCAGAACTTGACTTTGGTAGAGTGTCTGCGAAAAATGATCGCACCCTTTTACCTCCAGGTATGTAATTATTTTCATATTCAAAGTAATTTAAAAATATTATCTTGATATAATCTAACTTATTAATTTTGTATATAGATGAATGGTGGGTGTTGTATGGAACTTGTGCTCCAAATCTCCAAAAGCTAGCTATACAAGTTTTGAGTCAAACTTGTAGTTCTTTAGGATGCGAGAGGAATTGGAGTATTTTTTAGCACATCCACTCTAAGAAGAGAAATCGATTGGAGCATCACAGACTTAATGACCTAGTTTATGTCCACTATAATCTGAGATTAAACCAAAAGTATTTTCTTTTCTCTAATTCTTCAAAAGTTATTTATATTATTACATAGCATCATTGATACTTATATTGTGTACCTTAACTTTGATTTTGTAGAAATTATTGGAAAGGACGGAATTATGATCCAATTAATTTTGAGGCATTTTCTGACACTGAAAATTGGATAGTAGAAGATGATCCATCATCTTTAACAACTGAAGAAATAGAGATCTTTCGTCGTGATTTATCCACCATGACTATTCAAGATACTTTTAATGAAGGTAATGGAATATTTGATCTTTCACTTTGTGTCATGATTATCATTTTTATTGATTAAGTATGTTTCAATTGTAGATTTGATAAATATAAATGAGATTGAAGATGACTGTGATGATGAAGATACACAAAAGCATGATGATGTTTCAATAGGCATTAATGAGGTTGGCTCAATTCCATTGGTATTTGATTCAAATTTTGCTCCTATGGACACTAAAGAAGCCAATGCCTATATTCAACCAAAGTAAAGATGTTGTGTAGAAAAAATATGGTTATTCCAATGAGGTCTTGTACTTTACCATTCTTTTCTTCTTCTTCTTTTTTTTTAATTATATTAGTGTTAAGTGTTCAACATATTCTAAAATCTTTTGTTTTCTTTATGCAGCTAAAGATGTTGATTTATGGATTCTAATGCAAAATGGAGTTAAAATGTTGATTTATGGATTATAATGCAAACTAGAGTTGAATGTTGTCACCTTATATTTATTATGTTGAATTATATATCTCTAGAACTTGTTATTTTATTATCCTTATCTTTAAATTATGTTAAATGTTTGTTTATTTGAAGATAAATGCACTTTCTAATCTATTAATGTTAATTAATTATGCTAGTACATATGTTAATGTGATATTTTCTTGTTAATTATGCTAGTATATATATTAATGTGATATTTTATGTTAAAAAAATCATATTAATGTGTGTTTTTGTTCTTGACCCGGGTCAACCCACAAGACCCGTGACCCCGTCATTTCACCGGGTCAACTACCGGGTCGGGTCTGATAACTATGCCTTTGATACTTTCCACATACCTCCAGCAAAATGTATTTCATGACCACTATCGTCAAGCTGTCCAACAGAGATCAACTTCTTTATTAATCCAGGAACATGCCTTACATTCTGCAAGTTCCATGTAGATCCATTCATTGTCTTGATTTGCACATCTCCTATACCCACAACAACCATTGGTTGTCCATCGGCCAGATAGACCACACCATAATCTCCAGCAACATAGTTTAGCATCATGTCATGGTAAGTTGTACAGTGAAATCAAGCACCAGAATCAAGAATCCAATCATCAATTGGACTTTATACAGCAAGAATCAAAGCATCATGTACCTCATATGTGGTAGCGTTTGCAGAGTCAGCTTCAGGTTTTTTCGGTTTTGTGCAACTCCTCATGAAATGACCAGGTTTGCCACAATTCCAACATTCAACCTGCTTTCTGGGTCTAAACTTGCTTTTACTTCTATATCTTGATTTTGATCTGCCTCTGGATAAGCCTCTATCTTGTCTCCTCCCTCGAGTGTTGATGTTGAGAGCTGATCCTGAGCTTGAACTTTCACCTGAGTCTTTCCTTCGCACTTCTTCAGCCAAAATCAAGTCTCGAATGTCATCATACTTCAGTTTGGATTTTCCAGCTGAATTGCTCATGGTTGTCCTCATGCCTTCCCAACTGCTTGGAAGTGAAGCTAGCAAGATGAGTGCACAAATCTCATCATCAAACTCAATCTCAACAGATGATAATTGATTTGTGATGGTATTAAAGTTGTTAAGGTGTTGTGTAACAAAAGTGTTTTCGACCATTTTCAAGTTGAACAACTTTTTCATCAGGTGCACTTTATTATTTGCTTATGGCTTCTCATACATCCCAGACAAGGCTTCCATCAATCTTGCAGTGGATCTTTCTTTTGTAACATTGTGAGCAACTCTTCTTGATAAGGATAGCCGGACAATGCCTAGAACTTGTCTATCAAGAAGTAGCCAATCTTCTTCTTGCATATTTTATAGTTTTCTCCCCAACAAGGGAAGATGAAGTTTCTTCCCATATAGATAATCCTCAATTTGCATTTTCCAGTATCCAAAATCTGTCTCGTCAAATTTTTCAATTCCAGCAGCCTTTATTTCATCTGCCATTTTTACTACTTCTCCGATTCGAATTTCCCAAATCTGACCTTACAAATGTGTCCGGAACGGCCAAAAACGTTGGAAATGACATTGAGATCACCTCAATCAGACTTCGGATGGCTCAGATTTTAGCAATCAAAGTTTTGGATTAACGGACGGTGCAGATGCAGCCGCGTGTCAGCCAGAGTACCGCCTGCGTCGCACCGGATCAAAACTCATAAACAGTGTAGATGTGGACACGTGTCCGAAGTTCAGTGTCTGCGTCGCACAGGATCAAAACTCAGTAACGGTGAAGATGAAGCCACGTGTTAGCAGAGTAGAGCATGCGTCACACCGGTTCAAAACTCCTCAACGGTGCAGATGGAGCCACGTGTCAGAAGATCAGCGCCTACGGGGGCGTATGGATATGCTGACGTGGACTGAGTGACGTGGATGCTTGACCGTACAGACTGCTGACTGGACGGATGACGTGGATGCTTGACCGTATGGATTGCTGACTAGACGGATGACGTGGCGGGTCAACCCGACCCGTTTTGCAGAAACCGGGCGGGGAAGGAGTGTGGCGCGCGTGGGCAGTCTGGACGTCGGCGCGTGGGGGCGCGTGCGGGCATGCAGGATGTCAGGTCTTCGGCGGGTTTTCACCAGTGGATTCGTCTGGTCATCCTCTACACGATGGTATGCTCAAAAACACGTTTTGAGAACTTTGATTGTTGAGTTTGGATCAAACACCCTCTTTTTCAAGAACAAGCTCTGATACCAGTTGTTAGGATTATTCCAGAACTCAAACACACATAATTTACATGGTTCGGCAACTTGCCTACTCCACGGAGCCACTGGTTTGTATTAATGAAGCTTACAAACAATACAAACAACAAAACAAGGAGGAGGAGAAAACTCTTCTCAACTCAACTCTACACTTAAGCTCTCTCTACTGCTTTCTCTTCTCTTCTGTATGTTCTCTCTGTGTTTTGCACACACAACACACAGCTCTTCACAGAGCACATAGATATATAACAAAGGGAGTGAGGGGGCATAAATCATGCAATGATTTATGCCCGTCGATTGTGTCCTCCACCATGTGCAAAGTGGGAGATTAGGTATTCCCACTTGCACATGGTGGGACATGGTTTGTCTCCAATAATTAACAGCATCTTCAGTTTGGAACTAAACACTTTCAAGCACAATCCACAAAGAAAAAAGACACCAGATGTCTCAAGATTTGCCTTTTATATGTAAGTTTAACTATAGCACTTTTGGGATCCCTATTTGGATATGGTTCGTGCTTTTTTTTAGGTTAATTTTTGTTACCTTTCAATTTTAGTGTTTGCTTCTGAGGATTAGAGTTAGGTTTTTTTATGTGTTGTTCATCTCCTTTGCTTTATTGGTGTTGCATCCTCCCCTGCCTCTTCTGTAATGGGATTTTCTCTTGGAAAATCTCAACCTTTTCAGCTGCGTGCTTGAACGATGTTAAAAAGATTTCTTTTTTGGCACAACCTAATCAAATCCAAAATGTCAGTTTGTGTTGGACTGTATATATTGAGAAAGCTTTGCCAATACAATAGTGACTGTTATTTCCTGACACAAGTATAGATGAATTGTATGGAGTTGTAATTAATATAATTCGTTGTTATATGATTCATGGGCATAATGTGAAGGTGCATAATGATTTGAAGTAAGGAGGAGATAGAAAATGATGTCACATTAATGGTGATTTGATTGTCTCTCGGTATTTTGGTTGATAAGCGGGCTTATATATTTCAATGTATTTAAGAGTATTGTAGTAGTTATTTTTTAAAATATTTTTTATTTTAAATAAATGTTTTAAAAAATTATTTTTAATATTAATATATTAAGATGATTTAAAAATACATATTATTTTTTTATTCTTGGCATGGATTTTGTTAGAAACTTGATGAAACACCAAATTCTTTGCCTAAACACCCATGTCATCCCTTTAGATTCAATGTTTTTTTTTTTTTTTTTAATGGAAGATCTAGTAAAATCTCTTTGAAAACTAGAATGAAATGCTCACTCTTTTTTTATATATAAAAATACATATTTAAAAAATTTTTAAAAATCTAAAATTCAAATTTATTTTTGGAACACAAGAAGATAAACCTTCAAGTTGCAAAAGATCAAAATATTAGAAAAATAACTAGATTGAAAGCTTTGACAAGATGAGATGAAGAAAGAAAGAAAAATGAGGTTATTGGTGCTTCAATTTAATTACTTTCAATATTGTTATCCTCTAATTAGTATTAATAGTACTCATCTGTAAAGTAATTACAAAGCTTAGATGTTGGTTGCAGTTGCTTATGATACGAATAACGAAGTTTATTCATTGTGTTTTTTATTTGTTATGGAAGAAGAGACAAACAAACCTAGTCGCATTTCTTGAGATGTTCATGTAACTCGATGCAATATGCCCTTGATATCTGAGAAAGAATCAATTGGTATGCAATATGGTTTTATATTTATTAAATACCATAATAGTTTTTATTGTGAATGATGACTACTACTTATTTTTTAATGTATGTATATAGATTAATTACTTGGTACGGAAAACTCGAAAAGCAGCAACAACTATCTTTAAAGGTGTCGATAAGATGGGACATAGTGTGGCCAACATCACCTTCAATTTATGTTGTGATAGACTTCAAGAGGTTGGGGAGGTTGAAGCAACATTAACGGAAGATGAGATTGCTTATCGTGAAAGTGTTAAAGATGGTGGCCTGTCCATGATCATCCCATGTCCATCCATGTACTAGGATGATATTGGTCCTCCTCAAATCTACATAGATATTTCAAACCTAACCTCAAATTGAACAAGCTGAGAGATTATTAGATATAATTATATATTATTATATGTTGTAATAATTATGAATAGATAAATAGTTAGTTTAATTTTTAATAGAATGTTATAATATCTTAATCATTATTGTATATTTATTATTTATAATTTAATATGTTATATGGTGCTTATATAATTGCGTTTTAATAATAAAAAACTGGTTATTTATAATTGTATAAATTACTGTTTTTTTTTTTTTTTTGGTGAAAATTAAGGGCAAAATAGAGTACTCCCAAATGTCTCTATTAAATGAGTCATAGATGACATGTGGAAAAATGATCTTCCCAAGCTAAGATATCTCGAGTTACAGCACCACTTTTGCTGCCTCGTGCTCCTTCTGAGGACTACATCGTAGGTGGATACAAGATACCACGGGGCATGATTGTGATGGTCAGTGTATGGGCTTTACATAGGGATTCAAAGTTGTGGGAAGAGGATGAGAGCTTCGAGCTACAGAGATCTAAAAATATACCAACCAGTGAATTTCGAATCTTTGCTATTGATATCGAGCATTGATATTAATATTGATGTATAGTGCGACTCGTTGAGCTAATTAAGATTACTAGGGATAAAATTAAAAAAAAAAAACAAAAGTTGCCATCTGATAATTAGTGACCATAGCTAATTTTTGAAGGTTCTAAATTATATATATATATATATATATATATATATATAATTAATTAAATAAATAAAAGTACCTGCGAGATCAAATATCTTCATCCCATCTCTCCTCTAGTTTGAATCAATAAGGTTCACAGGTTCAAGATCAAATATATGCATAATATCTTCATCCCATCCCTCCTTTAATTTGAATCAATAAGGTTCGCAGGTTAAAAGGCATTTGCTTTAGATTTGTGTTAATGTTAAAAATTAAAAAAAAAATTATTCTAATATATTTATGATATATTAAAAAAATATTAAAAATAATTTAAATATATTTTCAAATAAAAAATACTTAAAAAAAATCAATATTTCACTTTAAATTACCCCATTAATATTATCTTCAACCATCAATCTTGGTAAAAAAAACAAAAGATAATTTTTGAGAAATGTAATTTAATTCGTCAGATTTTAAGTTTATTTTCTAGAAATTATTGATTCGAGGATTACTAAAAAACTTATATAATTATTAACTTTAACATCTTACAAAATTAATTGAGATATACTTAAACTATTCCGGATAACTACTATTAAAAAAAATGCTAAGGAGAAGAGAACATCTGCTTTTCTTCCTGACCCCATGATTACAGTGTTCGGGTAAGTTAGTATATTTTTAAAAAATATCGCTTATGTTCTGCACAATCAATCAAAATAAGTTGTACACTTTGAAAATTGGCAAAAGCAAGAGGGGATTAGCTCTTGGAAAGCGAAACTTGACAAATATTCTCTTGTCCCCACTTTGGAAATGAAATATCGGAGTCTGGACGAAGTACCTTCCTAGCATCTAAGAGAGCATCCATCTGCATCAATATCGACCACACCTTCATTTGACATCACATGAAATGGACAACGAAATTATGGGAGAAAATCAAACACAGACCGAGTCCACAAAAGACATAGACTAAGACTTTTTTTTCTGTTTTTTTTTTCCCAAACGACCAAGACATAGACAACTATTCTCTTGTCCCACAAAAGACTTAAGACTAGCAAGTTGCATAGACCAAGACTTTTTTTTCTGTTTTCTTTTTCCAAACGAAAGCGATTTCATCCAATGATACTTCGCTGGCATTGTCTGAAATTTTTTCCAAATAATTTATTTTAAATTATTTTAAACATAACACATTAAAATAATTTAAAAATATTAAAGAAAATTAAAGAAAAAAATTAATTTTTTAAAATATAAAAACAAATATATATATATATATATATAATCGTGGGTTTCCAAGCTAGTTTATACAGACTTCGACTAATTTATCAAGGTCTGAAATTAACGATCAGATAAACTTTCATTAACTATTTATAACACTCGAACCGGTAATATATAAAGAATATATATGATACAAACATGCTAATATAATTCATATTTTCCTCTTTTCCTTCCTTTTGTAGATGCTGCTTTAACCATGGCCAAGGCTGCTCTCTCCTTCTGGTCTATTTGAATTAGAAGTCCAGCTGTCTGATATGTATAGCTGATTCAGGTAAAATAACATTTTCTTTCGCTATGTCTAGCGTAGCAATAAACATAGTTCAAAACTCGATTCCGATAGATCACATGGCAAATACAAGGATAGATAGTAAGTTATATGAGTGTGTGAAGCAGGACAATATTGAGGAGTTTAAAAGCCTCGTCCAGCAACATTTAACAGAGAAGCTTGTGACTCCCTGCGGGAATACACTACTTCACGTAGCTGTAAGCTATGGAAGTGACAATATTACATCTTATCTGGCTGGAACGTTTCCTTCTCTAATCACCATTCAAAACAGCCAGAAGGACACGATCCTTCATCTTGCTGCCAGAGAAGGACAGGCCAGTCATACAATTATATCTCTTGCGGAATCGAATCCGAGCTTGACGGGGAAGACAAATACCAAGGGAAACACTCCTTTGCATGATGCAGTGATCGCCGATAACAAAGAAGTTGCCAAACTCCTAGTTTCCAGAGATCCAGAAGTGGCCTATTACAACAACAATAATGGCAAGTCTCCTTTATATCTGGCTGTTGAGAACGGCAATAAGAAAGAGATACTTGATGATCTCTTGAAAACGGAAGCTTCGTTCCCTATAAGAAGTGAAGATGGCGATGCCCTACCAAAAGGAAGGTCACCTGTTCATGCTGCCATCGAGCAACGTAACAGAGGTGATCACAATGTCATTACTCACTAGAAAATGAATTACATACAAACAATTGTTGCAAAGCTATCATCTTTATATTCGTTTGAAACATTTTCTTTTGATTTTCAGATATTTTGGAGAAAATTGAAAAGGAAAAGCCAGAGCTATTACGTCTCACCGAGGAAGAGTTGGGAAATTCACTGCATTATGCATCATCCATAGGTTTTCTGGAAGGAGTTCGATTCCTATTAACGAAGTTTCACGATGGTGCTTATGAAACAAACCTTGAAGGCAACTATCCTATCCATGTAGCATGCAAAAGTGACTCTGTTGATGTAGTGAAGGAATTTCTTGATATATTCCCATATCCAAAGGAATTCCTCAATAAGAAAGGGCAGAACATTCTTCATGTAGCGGCCAAATATGGAAATCGCAGTGTCGTTAGGTACATACTCAAGCAGGATCAGAAGCTCGTCGCACCGCTGCTAAATGCGATAGATGAGGATGGAAATACACCTTTGCACTTGGCAGCAGTTTGTGGCCGATGCACGGCTACATTTCTTCTTGTGCGTGACAATCGCGTTGAACATTTCATTGTTAACAATAGAAATTGGACACCATATGAGTACTTGGCTGAAGAATTTTCCAAAAGATCTGGAAAGGAATACATAAAAACAGATGAAATGGTAAGCTACTAATTTGATCATCATTTATCGAGCTACAAAAGTCTATATATTTTAGGAGTATTACTGATTTAATATTTTGGTATCTGAGCTTCCACTTTGTTGCCAGCCTGCCGAGGAACGAAAGCCGATTGATTCCAATAACAGTACCCCTGCGCACGAGATCAAGGTATTTACGTTAAGATTATGATAAGTTTTTTTATTTAAGAAGCAATATTTTTTATAAAATACTACCCCCAAAAAAAGAGAGGATTGATTAATAAAAAAAAGTTTTTTTTTTATCAAATAGATATCTTTTTTTTTTTTTATCTTTATTGCAATAAAATCATGAAATTTTTTGTCCATATTTATTTTAATTGCTTTTAGTTTTTATGCAATAAAAACATTGCTAAAAATTTTTTTTTCAATAAAATCATCAATCCATTATTATTTTTATTTTTTAATTAAAACTTATTTATAGATTATGATAGGTTGTTGTTAAAAAAAAAAATAAAACAATTTTATAAAAACATTAGTAAAAAAAAATGGAACGTATTAATAAGGAAAATGGTTTTGTTTTAAAAAAAAATATAGATACCTTTTTTATTTTTATTTCAAATCAATTTAAATTATTTTTTTATCCTATGGAATTTAAATTATTTATAAAAATAAAAAGATTAAAAGTATTTCGCAGCAGGAAATCAAAAATCTTCAATATATATCCATAGCACACAGAAAGAGCACTGCATATTAACATATAATATGTTTTTTTTTTTTTTACAGGGAAAAGAAGTTGATACAAATAAGATCGATAAAAAAGAGCCATCACCAAAGGACAAAATAGTGGTTGGGTATTTTCCCATGGTATTAATATTGCTTTTTCTTCCTTACTTTTTTTCCCCCTTGCCATCCCTAATCTTTTTAAACTTCTAGTTCAAGCCCAATTGATTGAACTTGTATACCATTATATTAAAAAATTCTAAACCATTCCAGAAAATTTCTTGTTCTGGGAAAGGCATTTGGAGAATATTGCTTTTGGATGCAATTGAGCAAGTGCCAAGAACTCATTAAACAATTAAGCTTTTTCCCCCGTGCTATATATATGCAGGTGATGACATTATCGATCTTATTCGTCAATGCCCGCCCTAAGAAATCCCTAAAGGAAATTTTCCCTGCTACTCTACTACCCATGTCACGAGCAAGAGAGGAAACAAAGACCATGACAGGGAATGTTCTAGTGGTAGCAGTGCTTGTTGCTGGAGTAACCTTTGCGGGTGTTATACAATTGCCACAATTAAGGGATAACAATAACTCAAGTGATCATCGTCATGAATTTAACACTATTTATGAGAATCTTCTGAATAGTTATTTAGCTCTCGATGTGCTGGCTTTATCTTTCTCTCTGGCGGCAGCTCTAGTCCTTCTTTTGCCAAGCGTTACGAATGGTTTTCAAATCTCTGCAGTTTCGTTTTCAAGCTACATGGTTGGTTTGGCTATTTACATGATGTTCTTGGCATTCCTTATGTCTGTGAGTATAGCATTAATAGGATCCCATTGTTCTTTGGTAGCAACCACCATTACAGGGGTGATCGTTGTTTCTCTTTTGATTATTCTGCTAAATGTCAGCCAATTTCTTCCAAAAATGCGCTTGCCCCATTTATACTACGGCCCTTTTTTAGTGTATTTCTACAGTAGGTGGTGGCTGCCTAATAAACTCTCTGATCTCAAGAAAAAGCACAATCTTTAGTAGGATCAGAGGTCGGGATATTTCAACAAAGTTCTTCTACGGGTTCTCTTGCACCATTTCTACTACGGCCTTTTTTTCTTGTTTATCTACAGTAGCTGGTGGCTGCCTAATAAACTCTCTGATCTCAAGAGAAAGCTCTCTGATCTCAAGAGAAAGTTCAGGATTTTGAGATCGATCATACCTTGGATTGTGTCAGGCGAGCGATTGGAGTAATAATTTGAACTTTGTAATTACTCTTGAGTTTCCAATTGAATGTATGCGCACTTCTACTTTTATATATATATATATATATATATTAAGCATGCATTTACTAGACTCCTGTTGTTGTTGTTGTTGGATTGAGTAAAAAAAATAAATCAAATAGTCAAATTAAGATATCAATGTTAATTAAAGATATCAACTTGGTTGGTCTTAACAGTATTAAATTAATGGCCGTCCCAAAATCATTGACACGGTGCATTACGATAAAATCAACAAACATCCATCCCGTCCCTGCTGCAGGATTTTTTTCAAGGTAAAAGGACGAGCAATTTAAAAAAATGTTTTGTTCTAACAAATACAGCCAACACCACCCCTCCATCAACGGCAGAGAACACAATATATAATGCAGATTGTGTCCCACGTTGTCATTTGATGATAAGTTTTTTTTGTTGTCTATAGGTATTCCATTTTAGAATTGCGTTATAAACAGTATGTTTATAAAAATTAAAAAAATTTTATTAAAATTAATTTTTTATATTTTTAAATTATTTTAATATATTAATGTTAAAAATAAATTTTTAAAAATAAAAAAATATATATTATTTTAATATATTTTAACAACAAAAATTACCATACACTTAAACAACTCTCTATTAAAAAAAAGAAACTCCAATTTTTCCTTGACTTCGTGTTTGTCAATTTTTAGAAAGTATTTTTAATCTAAAATAATAAAAAAAGTATTTTTCTGGAAATTAAATTAAATTTTTTTTTGACAAGAAAGTGTTATTTATTGATTAAAAAATATTTTTTATTAATTAATTTTTTTAATAACAAATAAATACAGGAAAAATTTTAAAAATAAATTCTTGAAAATTACTTTTAATAAAGAAACGCACCCTTAAACATTGTTGCATCAAATTAGAGCAAGGGTGGGACGATGTTTGTTGACTTTATCGTCTTGGCAACGTGTCAATGTTGGCCATGTCCTTTTTTCTTGTTTTAAGGACGGCCATTCTAATACTGTTAAGACGAACCAAGTTGATATCTTTAATGATCCAAATTAAAGACATTGTTGTCCTAAATTGTTTCATTTATGGACGAAGGACAACAATATTAAAGCTAGGATATCATTTGTGGCTCGCTCTAAGCATTCTCAAACACAACTCTGGATTTGTCTTCGGTGCTTATCAAACCAGGCTCCTTGTGATATTTCATCCATTTTGTCCACCTTTCTGATCTTGTTTGTCCCAAAACCGTTGTTCATTATCAAGATTTCTAATTATTAATTTTGCAGATTTTCTTGTTATATTCTAATCACAACTCAGTGTAATTCTTTTAATCTAACCATTTCCTCCCTTATTTATATTAAATAATCCATAATTTAATAAAAAAAAATAATAAAAAAAGAGAGAGATAAAAAGATATAAATAATGATCATATCATTTGAGCTGCTTTAAATTTTATAATAATAAAATATTAAAAATAAGTGGATATGTCTTCAAAAATACATAATGTTCCACTTATTTATCATCTCAAATTATTTCAATTTTTTTAGGTAAAAATTAAAAAAAAAACATATAAATTTTTTTGATTCGTATAATATTTTTTGTTGATATAAATGTCTCCTCGATGTAAGTTCACTTAGCCTTAAAATAAGTGGGCATGTTGGTTAAGAGGATTTTTTGAACTTTGATATTTTTTTCCCAACTTCATATTAAATTTTCAAAGTAAATTAATATAGATATTTTTATTGTAAAAATAAAATATAATTATTAAAATTAGAAATTTAGGGATCAATTTCAATTGAGATTTATCAAATCAAATGATAGAATCAATGTTTGATGCCTAATTTAAAGCAATTATTGATTTTGGGGACCAAAGTGTAAATTATAAAATTTACTCTATGCATGTTTGCTAAACCTCTTCTGTTTCTTTTAATTAATGGTGTGGATAGGGTTTCTGTTATAGGCAAGGATGTGGCGGCTAGCTGAACATGGCTTGGCAAAGCATAAGCTTTTGTCATAGGGTTCATGTTTTGCAACTGATTATATATATATATATATATATATATATATGTTTTAACCATTATTCCTTCTTGATAAACATTGATGAAAACTCGATTCTTTTTTTTTTTCTTTTTTTTTTTTTTTTTTTTTTGATTCTTGATATGTTTTGTCATAGTCTGATATGTATAGCTGATTCAACCAACACCATATTTTCTTTTGCCATGTCTAGCGTAGCAATAAACATTGATGAAAACCCGATTCCGAGAGATCACATGGCAAATGCAATGATAGATAGTCAGTTGCATGAGTGTGTAAGGCAGGACAATACTGAGGCCTTTAAAAGCCGTGTCAAGCAACATTTAACAGAGAAGCTAGTCACACCCTGCGGTAATACACTACTTCACGTAGCTGTAAGCTATGGAAGTGACAATTTTACATCTTATCTGGCTGGAACGTTTCCTTCTCTAATCACCATTCAAAACAGCCAGAAGGACACAATCCTTCATCTTGCTGCCAGAGAAGGAAAGGCCACTCATACAATTAAATCTCTTGTGGAATCGAATCCGAGCTTGATCAGGAAGACAAATACAAAGGGAAACACTCCTTTGCATGATGCAGTGATCACCAATAACAAAGAGGTTGCCATTTTCCTAGTTTCCAGAGATCCAGAAGTCTCCTTTATTCCTGGCAGTTGAGAACGGCAATAAGAAAGAGATACTTGATGATCTCTGAAAACGGAAGCTTCGTTCCCTATAAGAAGTGAAGATGGCGATGCCCTACCAAAAGGAAGGTCACCTGTTCATGCTGCCATCGAGCAACGTAACAGAGGTGATCACAATGTCATTACTCACTAGAAAATGAATTACATACAAACAATTGTTGCAAAGCTATCATCTTTATATTCGTTTGAAACATTTTCTTTTGATTTTCAGATATTTTGGAGAAAATTGAAAAGGAAAAGCCAGAGCTATTACGTCTCACCGAGGAAGAGTTGGGAAATTCACTGCATTATGCATCATCCATAGGTTTTCTGGAAGGAGTTCGATTCCTATTAACGAAGTTTCACGATGGTGCTTATGAAACAAACCTTGAAGGCAACTATCCTATCCATGTAGCATGCAGAAATCACTCTGTTGATGTAGTGAAGTATATATGAATTGCATGGAGTTGATGTAATTAATATAATTCGTTGTTATATGATTCTTGGGCATAATGTGAAGGTGCATAATGATTTGAAGTAAGGAGCAGATAGAAAATGATGTCACATTGATGGTGATTTGATATATTTTTAAAGTGTTTGAGAATGCAATAGTATTTATTTTTTAAAATGTATTTTGTTTTAAATAAAATATTTTTTCATATTAATATATTAAAATCATCTAAAAACAAATATTATTTTTTTATTCTTGTCATGGATTTGTTAGAAAGCTAATGATACACCAAATTCTTTGTCTAAACAGCACTGTCATCCCTTTTGATTCAATGTTTTTTTTTAATGGAACATCTAGCAAATCTCTTTGAAAACTATATATATATATTCAAAAATCCATAAACCTTCAAGTAGTAAAAAATTAAAATTTAGAAGAATAGCTAGATTGAAAGATTTGGCAAGATGAGATAAAGGAATTAAGAAAAATGAGGTTATTAGTGCTTTAATTAATGACTTCAATATTATTATCTTCTAATTAGTATTAATAGTACTCATCTGTATGGTAATTACAAAGTTAAGATGTTGGTTGTAGTTGCTTATGATACGAATAATGAAGTTTATCCATTGTGTTTTTTTGTTATGGAAGAAGAGACAAATAAACCTGGTCGCATTTCTTGAGATATTCATGTAATTCGATGCAATATGCCCCTGATATTTGAGAAAGAATCGATTGGTATACAATATTGTTTTATATTTATTAAATACTAAAATAGTTTTATTGTGAATGATGACTACTAATTAGTTTTTAATGTATGTATAAAAATTAATTACTTGGTATGGGAAAACTCGAAAAGTAGCAACAACTATCTTTAAAGGTGTCAATAAGATAGGATATAGTGTGGCCAACATCATCTTCAATTTATGTTATGATAGATTTTAAGAGGTTGGGGAGGTTCAACGTCTTGAAGCAATATTAATGAAAGATGAGATTGTTTAATGTGAAAGTGTTAAAAATATTGGTCCGTCCATGATCATTCTAGGTCCATCCATGTACTATAATGATATTTGGTCCTCCTCAAATCTATATGAATATTTTCAAACTCGACCTCGAATTGAACGGGCTGAGAAATTATTAGATATAATTTATATATTATTATATGTTGTAATAATTATGAATATATAAATAGTTAGTTTAATTTTAATAGCATGTTATATTATCTTAATCATTAGTTTATATTTATTATTTGTGATTTAATATATTACATGCTGCTTATATAAATTACGTTTTAATAAAAAAGAATTTGGTTATTTTTTTTTATTGTACACATTACTATTTTTTTTTTTGAAAATTAAGGGCAAAATAAAGTACTCCCAGATGTCTCTATTAAATGAGTCATAGATGACATATGGAAAAATGATCTTCCCAAGCTAAGATATCTCGAGTTGCAGCACTGCTTTTGCTGCCTCGTGCTCCTTCTGAGGACTACATCGTAGGTGGATAGAAGATACCACGGGGCATGATTGTGATGGTCAGTGTATGGGCTTTACATAGGGATCCAAAGTTGTGGGAAGAGGATGAGAGCTTCGAGCTTCGAGCTAGAGAGATCTAAAAATACACCAACCAGTGAATTTCAAATCTTTGCTATTGATATTAATATTTATGCATAGTGCGACTCGTTGAGCTAATTAAGATTACTAGGGATTAAAAAAAAAAAAAAAAAAGTTGTCATCTAATAATTAGTGACCATAACTAATTTTTGAAGGTTCTATATTATATATATATATATATATATAACAATTTTTATTATTATATATAATTAAATAAATAAATAAAAGTACCTGCGAGATCAAATATCTTCTTCCCATCTCTCCTCTAATTTGAATCAAAATGGTTCACAGGTTCGAGATCAAATATATGCATAATATCTTCATCCCATCCCTCCTTTAATATGAATCAATAAGGTTCATAGGTTCAAGGCATTTGCTTTAGATTTGGGTTAATGTTAAAAAAAAATTTTAAAAAAAATTATTCTAATATATTTATGATAATATTAAAAAAAATATTAAAAATAATTTAAATATATTTTCAAATAAAAAATACTTAAAAAACAATCAATATCTTACTTTAAATTACCCCATTAATATTATCTTCGACCATCAATTTTGGTAAAAAAACAAAAAATAATTTTGAAAGATATAACTTAATTCGTCAAGTTTTAAGCTTATTTTCTAGAAATTACCGGTTCGAGAGTTACTAAAAACTATATATCATCATTAACTTTAATATTTTAAAGAATTAATTAAGATACACTTAAATTAATTGGATAACTACTGTTAAAAAAAAAATGCTAAGGAGAAGAGAACATCTGCTTTTCTTCTTGCCCCATGATTACAGTATTCGGGTAAGTTAGTATATTTTTAAAAAATATCGCTTATGTTCTGCACAATCAATCAAAACAAGTTGTAAACTTTAAAAATTGGCAAAAGCAAGAGGGGATTAGCTCTTGGAAAGCGAAACTTGACAAATATTATCTTGTCCCCACTTTGGAAATGAAAGGTCGGAGTCTGGACGAAGTACCTTCCTAGCATCTAAGAGAGCATCCATCTGCATCAATATCGACCACACCTTCATTTGACATCACATGAAATGGACAACGAAATTATGGAAGAAAATCAAACACAGACCGAGTCCACAAAAGACATAGACTAAGACTTTTTTTTCTGTTTTTTTTTTTGTTTCCAAACGACTAAGACATTGACAAGTATTCTCTTGTCCCACAAAAGACTTAAGACTAGCAAGTTGCGTAGACTAAGACTTTTTTTTCTGTTTTCTTTTTCCAAACGGAAGCGATTTCATCCAATAAGAGCATCTCTAATGGGAAAGTTAATATTTTAATTTTTTTTTATTTATTTTGCATATTTTCAGGAAAAGCCAAATAAAATACTAAAATATCCTGGTGGGACCTTTTTTTCCCACCGAGACATCAAAGGTTATCCTGTCTATAATCCTACCTTGGTTCGATATTATCCAAAAAGTTTGAAAGGAAAAAAAATTAGCACTCTGAAATGTTATATAAAAAAGTTACGTCTCCCTTTTATTATACACTAGCTATGGCCCATGCTACGTCATTGGCATTCAAGTTATGAGAGTTATTTTAGTGGTCGATGAGTCAGCAATGAAATCTCATGAACAGTCTTCTTGTTTATATTAATCAAATTAAATAAAATATTATCCATCTCGTATTTATATTTAATTAATTTAATTTAAAAATATCTTAGAAAAACTAAACTTAACAAAAAAAAATAACATATAAAAAAACCTTGGATAACTTGATTTATTTTCGAATTCAATGAAAAATCCTATATGAAGTAAAATAAAAAATAATTAATGGAGTCCTATTTGAAGAAGAAAATTGGAAAAACATAAGTTAAAAAATATTACAAAGTAAGTATCCCATTAATTTATAAAAGAAAAAAAAATAATCTATGCTCTGAATTGTTAAAGGAAAATAAATAATAATGAATGAAAAAGATAAAATTTTAAAACCCCCAAATTACCTAATAAAATTTGTTAAGCCATAAATTATTTAGAGTTATTATTTCATTTTCATAAAAAAAATATTTATTTTTCATAGATAATGATTCTTTCCTGTTTTAGATTACTTTAATCGGACTTGTTGGGGTAATTTTGGGGGATTTTATAATTTTTATTATTTTAAATTTATCAATTCTCTTTTTGATTTACTTTTAATAAAAAAATCAAAGCAAGAACATTGCCCAATC
Source organism: Populus alba (assembly GCF_005239225.2). NCBI lineage: Eukaryota > Viridiplantae > Streptophyta > Magnoliopsida > Malpighiales > Salicaceae > Populus > Populus alba. Next base: position 14,838,376 of record NC_133296.1, on the reverse strand, counting down.
CCTTACTATTTGATTTGACATCACATGAAATTATGGAAGAAAATCGAAGACAGACCGCGTCCACAAAAGACATAGACTAAAACATTTTTTTCTCTTTTCTCTTTTTTTTTTTTTTTCCCAAACGACCAAGACATTGACAAACTATTCTCTTGTCCCACAAAAGACTTAAGACTAGCAAGTTGCATAGACTAAGACTTTTTTTTCTGTTTTCTTTTTCCAAACGAAAGCGATTTCATCGAATAATACTTCGCTGGCATTGTCTGAAAATTCAGCATCTGTGGCTTCTTTAATTCCTTTTTTTTTTTTCAGCATCAGTGGCTTCTTGGACGACCTGGTCAGACAATAGCTAAAAATATAAAAGGCAGGATGTTCAGTGGTCAACAGTAAAGCTTGTCTTTGTGAAGGTCCTGAGTTCGATCCTTAAGAGTACCAGCCTGTCACCCCCACGGTGCCTTACCTGCCTATTGGGCTTGCAGGATGTTCAGTGGGCCCGGGAAATAGTCGTGGTGCGCGTAAGCTAACCCGGACACCTCGGGTTACCAAAAAAAAAAAAAAAAAAAAAAAATATATATATATATATATATATATATATATAAAAGGCAGACTCGTAGGTAATTTTAATTTACCCAAAACAGCTTTTGGTAAAAAGAAACACTCAACACTACCAGTAGATATTTAATTGAGAAAAATTAGAGGTTACGGTTTATATTATCAATAACCCATTGAAATGCTTAAGAATAAATACTAATATTTAACAATTTAATTACAGCTTATCATCATCATGATAGCATCCCAGTACAGATCCCTCTACTTCTCAAAATCCTTTTGTATGTTGTCACCTTTAAAAAGTTAATTTAATAAACACCTAGGTTATTTTCCTCTTTTCATTTTTCTCTTCATTCACCGAGATTACTATAAAAAATAAAAAAATATTTAAAAAACAATTTTTACATACTTTTTTTTTGGTGAAAACAATTTTTACATACTCTATTAACTCTACAGAGAAAAAACAAAAAGAAGACGCCCTTACATTTGTCATAAAATCAGTTTCTGACATATTGTTAGGAGTGCTCGACAAGTTTGTTTAGATAATTCACAAAGTTATAGTTTGTTATTAGGAAACTATCGTTTGATTTGATTTTAAAGTGTTACATATTTGTTTTTTTAAGTTATGTTTTATTTAAAAATATAATTAAAATAATTTATTGTATTTATTTTAAATTATTTTAAACATAACACACTAAAACAATTTAAAAATATTAAAGAAAATTAAAGAAAAAAAATTAATTTTTAAAAACAATATTTTTAAAATATAAAAAAAAAATATTTTTTTTATATAATTATGAGTTTCCAAGCTAGCTTACATGAATCTCGACTAATTTCTCAAGACCCTGAAGTTAACAACCAGTCAAACCTTTATTAGCTTTGCGATTTGTGATACTCAAATTGATAATATCTAGAGAATAAATTAATGGTCCAACCAGTTGAGCCCCTTAGTATTTAAAAAATATAGAAGTTGTTATTTAAAATAAAAACAATGATTTTTATAAAAACATTTGTAAAAAAAAAAAAGGTTTTTTAAAAAATATGTAGATACCTTTTTTTATTTTTATTTCAAATCAATTTAAATAATTTTTTTTAATCCTATAGAATTTGTTTTTTTTTTTCTTCTGAAAATCAGTTTTTATAGTTATATAATTAAAAAAAAAAAACTGTCTCGGCAACGAGATCAAATATTTTCTTGTTTATGTATCTTTCAACTTTCTACTTTAGCATTTATTTAACACTAACAACTCTTTTTATGTTTTATTAAATGATATAATTTTTTAATTTATTCTATTAAATACACTCATTAACTTTCAAATTTCCATTTAAATATTTTATGACACATTCATGGTAGTTGCAGATTAATTTATATATATATATATATATATATATTAAAAACTAATTTAAAATCCTATCCACAATATAGCGTGAGTGACTTCGCAAAAAAAAAAAAAAAAAGCACTGCATATTAACATATAACATATATTTCAGGACAAAGTAGTTGGTTCAAATAAGCTAGATACAAAAGAGGCATCACCAAAGGACGAAATAAGGGTTGTGTATTTCCGATTGGTATTATTGCTTCTTCTTCCCCAATCTTTTGAACTTCTAGTTCAAGCCCAATTGATTCAACTTGTTCTGGGAAAGGAATTTGAAGGCAATTGAGGAAGTGCCAAGAACTCATTAAAACAATGAAGTTTTTTAATTTTTGCCCTTTGTATGCAGGTGATAACATCATCGATCTTATACTTCAATGCCCGCCCTAAGAAATCCCTATTTGAGCTTTTCCCCGTTACTCTACAGCCCATGTCACGAACAAAAGAGGTAATAAAGAGCATGGTATGGAGTCTTCTGGTGGTAACAGTTCTTGTTGCTGGTGTAACCTTTGCAGGTGCTACACAATTAAGGCACAACAAGAACTCGAGTGAATTCAACAGCACTTATGAGAATCTTCATTGATCGTGAAAGGGATAAAACAAATCTGAATTAAAACACCTCACTCAGATATCAACTTGGTCAAAATCAACAAAACATCATCCCATCCCTGCTCTAATTTGAATCAATAAGGTTATTAATAGGTTCAAGGCATTTGCTATAGATTTGACATCACCCTTGAGTAGATTAAAAGAGAACTGCAGTATTTTTTGAAGGTAAAAGAACGTGCAATTTCATATATTGGAAGAGTGATAATGATTGTTTTTCAAATTATTTTTTAATTTAAAATACATCAAAATAATATTTTTTAAAATTATTTTTAACATTAACACATCAAAATAATCTGAAAAACACTTAAAAAATTAATTTAAAATTAAAAAAATTTAAATTTTTTTTTTATATATTTTTAAAATATAAAAAAAAACCTTCTTAATAAAGTGCCCGAGAACCTCTAGTCATACCTAAATTGCCTCCATATAAATTAGTTTATTTACCAAAAATAAATTCTTAAAAGGTTATTTGCACGCACCCTTTTTGTCTACTGACATATTTTTTTATTTTATTTTTTAATTTCTTGTGTGTGTTAAATATCCAAGTTGTCCTTACACCTAAAAAGTTAATCAATCGCTACTTTTATTTTATTTATTTATGTTTATTATTACTACTCCAAACACTGAAACCTAATAAGACCACCATACTGAAATATATAGAGGTTTTTTTTCTTCGATTAGAGATCATTAGAATACGTCAATTTAACATCGACAAAAAAAACAAAATAATATCTCAATTACTTTTTTATTAAAAAAAATAAATCAGAAAATGAAATTCAAATTTTGTAATTTTTAGCGAAGAGAACACAATAATGCAGATTGTGTCCCACGTTGTCATTGGATGATAAGTTTTTTTTGTTGTCTATACACCACCCCACCATCAACAGGAGAACACAATAATGCAGATTGTGTCCCACGTTGTCATTTGATGATTAGTTTTTGTTGTTGTCTATACACCACCCCACCATCAACAGAAGAGAACACAATAATGCAAATTGTGTCCCACGTTGTCATTTGATGATTAGCTTTAACACAATAATGCAAATTGTGTCCCACGTTGTCATTTGATGATTAGCTTTTTTGTTGTCTATAGTTTTTCCCATTGCGTTATAAACAGTATCTTATAAAAATTAATTGAACACTAATCCATGTGGTTTCTAAAAATTAATTCATGGGTAAACTCAGATCTTGATTTCACTATTTTTTTCATTACACTCTACAATAGGAAGGGTGAGAGGCATTTTGAAAGAAATATTATAGTAAAATGGTGATAGCAAAAACAACCTAGGGATGATACAACGACGGCAGGAATAATTATATATGAATACAAAACTAAGTAAAAAAGAGTGACATTTAAAAAAAAAAAAAACAAAAGAGACTGAATATTATTATGCCGAAATCACATGGTTCAAATTATAATTTTTCTTGATTGAAATCATTATATGGCTATATATGTGCGTACAATACCTATAATTAATATAATGTCTGTTAAAAGGTATAATATCAATGAAAAAAAATATAATACTGCTTTTTAAAAAATTAATAAAAGATTCTACTCGTTCACCATTAATAATTAATAATTGCTTTTAGAATAAGTCTCCTGTCACTTTACACCATCAACTTTGCAATTAAATGCATACTTTACTGGCTCATATTCATTGAAACTAATAACACTCTAATCACCTGTTAGAAAACAAGAGGTAATAATTAATTGGTTTTTGGATTGAGATGCAACGTTACTTAATTTTTAATTAATTGGTTGCATGTGATTTGTTGAAAATATATAAAAAAAATACATTTTTTTTTTAGCCATGGGTTTCCAAGCTAGCTTATTAGGATCTCGACTAATTTCTTAAGATCTCGACTAATTTCTTAAGATCTTGAAGTTAAGGACCAGGCAAACCTTCATTAGTTCTGTGATTTGGGACACTCGAATTACTAATTTTTAGAGGATAAACTTAGGGTATGACCAGTTAAACCCCGTCAATATCAAATAATATAAGATACAAACATGCTAATATAGTTCACATTTTCCTCCTTTCCTTTTCCTTTTCTAGATGCTGCTTTAACCATGGCCAAGGCTGCTCTCTCCTTCTGGTCTATTTAAATTAGAAGTCCAGCTGTCTGATACGTATAGCTGATTCAACCAACACCATATTTTCTTTTGCCATGTCTAGCGTAGGCTACGAAGCAATAAACATTGATGAAAACTCGATTCCGAGAGATCACATGGCAAATGCAATGATAGATAGTCAGTTGCATGAGTGTGTGAGGCAGGACAATACTGCGGCCTTTAAAAGCCGTGTCGAGCAACATTTAACAGAGAAGCTAGTCACACCCTGCGGTAATACACTGCTTCACGTAGCTGTAAGCTATGGAAGTGACAATATTACATCTTATCTGGCTGGAACGTTTCCTTCTCTAATCACCATTCAAAACAGCCAGAAGGACACAATCCTTCATCTTGCTGCCAGAGAAGGAAAGGCCAGTCATCCAATTAAATCTCTTGTGGAATCGAATCCGAGCTTGATGGGGAAGACAAATACAAAGGGAAACACTCCTTTGCATGATGCAGTGGTCAAGGGCAACAAAGACCTTGCCATTTTCCTAGTTTCCAGAGATCCAAAAGCGGCCTATTACAACAACAATAATGGCAAGTCTCCTTTACATCTGGCTGTTGAGAACGGCAATAAGAAAGAGATACTTGATGATCTCTTGAAAACGAAAGCTTCGTTCCCTATAAAAAGTGAAAGATGGTGATGCCCCTACCAAAAGGAAAGTCACCTGTTCATGCTGCCATCAAGCAACGTAACAGAGGTGATCACAATTTCATTACTCACTAGAAAATGAATTACATACAAACAATTGTTGCAAAGCTATCATCTTTATATTCGTTTGAAACATTTTCTTTTGATTTTCAGATATTTTGGAGAAAATTGAAAAGGAAAAGCCAGAGCTATTACGTCTCACCGAGGAAGGGTTGGGAAATTCACTGCATTATGCATCTTCCATAGGTTTTCTGGAAGGAGTTCGATTCCTATTAAAGAAGTTTCACGATGGTGCTTATGAAACAAACCGTCAAGGCGACTATCCTATCCATGTAGCATGCAAAAGTGACTCTGTTGATGTAGTGAAGGAATTTCTTGATATATTCCCATATCCTAAAGAATTCCTCAATGAAAAGGGGCAGAATATTCTTCATGTAGCGGCTGAAAATGGACAGGGCAATGTGGTAAGGTACATACTCGAAAACGATCAGAAGATCGTAGAACCACTGCTAAATGAGATGGATGAGGATGGGAATACACCTTTGCATTTGGCAGCACGACATGGTCAATCCACGGCTGCATTTGTTCTTGTGCGTGACAAACGCGTTGAAAATTTAATTGTTAACAACGAAAATTTTACACCATATGATGTTGCGAAACAACAATCTAAAATGGCTGTAGACCAATATAACAAAACAGATGAAATGGTATGCTATTTGATCATCATTTATCGAGGCTACAAAAATACATATTTTAAGAGTATTATTTATTTAATATTTTGGTTTCTGGGCTTCCTCTTTGTTGCCAGCTTGCTAAGGAACGAGAGCAGTTTGATTCAAAGAACAGTATTCCTGCGGACGAGATCCAGGTATGAGAGTTCTGTTGAAAAAACAATGTTCTTACATTTTAAGTAGACAAGGATTCCATTCCACTAAAGGATATCATATTTTACATAATAAAGGATGATATCATGAAAAAATGGAAACAGAGTATATAACTTAACACTCTTAAGAGCTGACTGAAATTCAGGACTCAAGATATAATATAAAATCGTATCCTTAAACCTCAATTAGCTGTTTAAAGCTTTTTGAGTTGAGTGGTTCTTTGATAGACTCAATCATCCTTTGTCAGAAGAGCTCATGTCATGTAATTTGTACAATTATCTGCTCTGCGTTGCTTCATGATTTCTGTCTTCATTCCTCAGATCGAAGTTAATTCAGAAGATGTGAAGGATGGAAAGAAGAATTCTACAACAGAAAAGGCGACCGCTTCGACTGGTTCTCAAGGAAAGGTACAAGCTTACATTGACTACACAAAATCGAGGTTAATTATCTCTTCTAAGCTCAAAGAACTACTTTCCAAACATGGGCTGATCATCAGTTTCAGTGGCTTATATTGTTGGCTAGCCATAGCACAAAAGGAAAGAAGGGAAGAAAGAAAAAAGAGGTAGCTCTATTCATTAACTTAAAAATATGTTTTTTTACAGGACAAAGCAGTTGATTCAAAGCACTACAAGCTGCTTGATTATTATGGAACGGTAATATAACACATCTTCTTTCCTATATTTTTTCTAGTCATCCCTATTCTTTTGAACATCTACTTGAAGGCCGATTAATTTAGATTATATACAATTATTTTCAAAATTCAGAAATTATTCCAGAATCGTCCTTGTTCTTAAAAAAAAAAAAAGGATTTCAAGGCCAACGCTTTTGCATGCGATTGAGAAAGTGCCAGAAACTCATTATTATGAAGTTTGTTTCCCCTTGCTATGCAGATGACAACATTATCTATCTTATACTTCCATGCCCGCCCTGAGAAATCCCTATATGAGCGTTTCACTAGTACTCAAGGCAAGCCGCCAAGGAAACAGGAAATAACTATCAGGATACAGAATCTTCTTGTTGTAGCGGTGCTTGTTGCTGGTGTAACCTTTGCGGGTGCTATACAGATGCCACAACAAAGGGATAAAAATAACGGCACTGAGTTGAACAGCATTACTGTTTCATCTCTTTTGGATGTTTATTTATGTCTTGATGTGTGGGCTTTAAATACCTCTGTGGTGGCAGCTATAATCCTTCTTTTGACAAACTTGAATGATGTCAATTTTGCACCATTTGCACTTTGGTTTTCATCGTTAATGGTGGGTGGGTCTATTTACATGATGTGCTTGTCATTCTTTTTTGCTGTGACCATAGCATTATGGGGTGGATCCACTTATGGGTTGTTCGCTGCCATCCTTATAGTGGTGGGGATCGTGTTTTTCCTTGCTCAAACATTGCTTTATATTATATGGATTCTTCAACCATCCGTCAACCAAATTATTGAAGGAAAGCTCTCGCATTATGTCTACTACATCTCGTTTTTCATGCGTGTCTACAATTGGAGGTGCCTGGCTTATAGTCTTCCTCGTCTTCATAAACTTCGTGATCTCTGGACAAAGCCCAAGTAACTATCCAGGTTGATCTTCATCAACAGATGTCATGATTTTGTGGGATCGCCTTTTTCTAAAAAAGGTTTGGGATGAAAAAGCATCTTGGAATATTGTGTGTGTCTAGATGTTGTAATAATAATTTGAACTTGTAATATCTTGAGTTTCCAGTTGAAATAATGAATTGAATGTGTTCTATCAATATGTTATCATAAATGAATAAATTTTAAGAGAAAATTGTCAATAAGTTGTGTTGCTATCCAATTTTTAATAAATTTTTAAAAAATTCAAAAATAGCAAAAAATCAAAGAAAAACTCAAAAAATATATTTTTAATGTATTTACATCATTTTTAGCATTTTCAACGTTATTTCAAAATATTTTAAATTTTTAAAGGTTTTGAACGTGTTCTACTTTTAACGTGTTAATTTTATAATCATTGATTTTTCTTATTGATATTGATATTGTTCGCTTTTAAAAATATAAAAAAAATAAAAAAAATCAAAATTTATAAAAATAAAAGAAAAGAAAAGTTAGGGGACTAGTTTGAAAACCTAATAACAATTCTCCTATAAATACTAAGCTACAGTAATAAATCAAAGGGGGGATGGGAGAGACCGAACAAAGATTGACAACCTAAACCGAAGCTTTCATTTTCTCTGCAGCCGCCACCCTCTAAAAAAACTCATCCCATGCCGCAGCCCCTTTCCTTGGAAAGAAAAAAGAGAACCAGAGAACAAAGACCCCGATGTTCTTTCGATTCTCTCTGCAAATCTCCATCCAGGGCCGCCCCTCCCTTTGAAAAAACAAAAGCTTCCCTTCCCCTGCGGTCATCTCCCAAAGCCAACTCCCCTTTGCAGCACGAGACTCTCACCTCTCGCCAGCCAAGTTTTCGCTTCCCCTTAGCCCCAAAACAAACCATAACCGGCCATTTCCAGTTTCTGGTCCCATAACCGGCCATCAACACAAACTCTCAGCCTCTCCCAGAACCGGAGAGGGACTCTCTTCCCCATCGCCATTTTCCAGCGGCCACAAGACAGCTCCCTCTCTTCCCCAGATCGGTCCTTCCCTCTCAACACAGAACAGCCTCGCCCTCAACAAACAGCCTCATCTCCCTCGACCAGAGAACGGGCAGGGCCGTTCCCCGTCTCCTCAGACCCACGGTCTTCCTCACCGGCACCCACAGAAGCGGCCTCATCTCCGACCGAGAAGCAACGGCCGGACCTGCAACCAGAGAGAAGCAGATCCGAAACGGAGAAAAAGAGAGAGAGGCGCAGATCTGAAAACAAAGGAAACAAAATAAAACCGACTGCTTGTGGTTTTTGTTTTTCTGTTGCAGGTCACAGTGAAAGCCACCACGGGCAGGGAAGAGAAAAGAGGGAAAACCGTTCTACAGCCCCCCTGTTCTCTGCATTTCGCGGCGGCGCGTCTCCACTTCTCCACAGTTCCTGAGGGCCTCCTCTGCAGTTCTTGGACTCTTTAGGGACTTTTTTTTTGTAATTTTTTACATGTATGAATATGTATTTAAATTTCTATTAAATGTTTTTAGTTTATGTTATGTTGTAAAAATTGAAACAGAAAAAAAAAAACATAGTAAAAGTGACGTGGAAGTGTGTGTTTGTATTTTTATTTATTTATGTTATTGAATTATGAAAATAAAAAAGATAAAAAAGAATTAATATTTAATTTAAATATGATTAAATATCTAAGGACAAATAAAATTATGATATATTTTTCAAGATAATGTGAGAACATGTTTTTATATATATTATGGGATTTAATAATTAATTTATTAAAATCTTATAATTTGATTAATATTTTCAAATTTCAAATCACATTAAACAACAAAGGAGTTTATTACATGTAGGGTGTGTTAGAGGTATTAATATCTTTTCTAGTCATAACTAGTTCTTTATCCTTGAATTTCTGACCATGATTAGTAAATTTGGGTTTCCTAGTAATTCTCAATAAATATTAGATGGCGACTCTTAAGACCCAAATCAAGTTAACAAACAAAAAAATGGCCAATAAATTGCTGCGCGGGTGATGTGCGACAAGTTGAGTTAAAGCAAATTTTAATTATTTATTTTTTTAATGATATGCTATATAAGTTCTTATATTAAAAGAAAAAAAAATGAAAAATAAATAGTCAAACAAGTTGAGTTAAAGCAAATTTTAATTATTTATTTTTTTAATGATATGCTATATAAGTTCTTATATTAAAAGAAAAAAAAAAATGAAAAATAAATAGTCAAAGTGTAATGCGAAGATTGCGTTCATATTTTGAATGGAATTATGTATTAACTTATTAATTAGCCAATTTTATATAATAGTGATTAAGCCTATTAATATTTTTTTGATATATACATCCTATAATATGCCCTTCAAGATGAGGGTGAAGAATCGACTCAAAGATTGAACCGAAAAAGCAGTAAAAGAAGCAATAGGAAGTGACTTAGTAAAAACATTTACAAGTTGATCCTGAGAAAAGATAAAATGAATTGAATTTCCTTCTTAGCAACCCTATCACATACAAAATAATAATCAACCTCAAACATGTTTAGTATGAACATGAAAGATAGGATTCGTTGGCAAATAAGTAGCATCGAGATTATTACATCAAAGTGTAGAAGCAGAACTAGGAGTAATCTTCAGATCTGACAATAAATACAAAAGCCATATAACCTCAACAATACCATTTGCTAAGGCTTTATACTTGGCCTCAATAGAAGAACAAGCAATCGTGCATTGCTTACTTGATTTCTATGAAATCAGTATATAACCAAAAAAGACAAGGTAACCATCCATAGACCTGCGATCATCAATACTATCAACCTAGTTTGCATTTGTAAAATCATGTAAAGCAACAGAGTAACTATGAGTGTTATGTAAGCCATGAGAAACCATACCCCGAAGATAATGCCGAATGTGTTTAACGACAACCCAATTGGAATCTATAGGAGCATCCATAAACTAACAGACGTTGTTATTAGTAAAACAAATGTTTAGTCTCGTAAAAGTGAGATATTGAAGAGCACTAATGATGTGACAAAATCATATAGGATCAGAAAATAAGCAATCAAGCACCACTGTAACTTTGAAGGTAGAAATAGGAGTATCAACAGGTTTGAATCATGTTATACTAGCTCGAGTAAGTATGTCAAGAATGTACTTATCCTATCATAGAATAGACCTATACTAGTGGATTGAACCTTAATTCCCAAACAATAATGAATAGCTCCCAAGTCTCGAAACTTAAACTCTAAACTCAATAACTGTATTAATTTTTGAAGTAGAACGAAGTTGCTGCCTATAAGCAAAATATCATCGACTTAAGCTAAAAGGTAAAAGAGATCAATATCATCAGACAAGATAAATAATGACGTGTCAAACTTTGAAGCATGGAAGTTAAAAGAGAACAGATAATCACTCAGATAAGTGTACCATACTGTTGATATCGTGATCACTCAGATGAGTGTTTGTTTTCGATCTTAACCATTCATAATTTAAACAACATTTGGATGAACAACATATCCAAAATCCAAACCAATCCAATGGTGAAAAGATGATATAGCGGCCGATAAATGAGGTTGTCTTGAAGGGTAATTTTCCAAAAATATTCCTTCAGCAACAGTGCTCAAACGAAGTCTGTTATTGACAATCTCTCTTGTCAGAATGTAGGTGACATTGAGCATAATAATATAACCAAAACGCAACCTAATCTAATGGTGGAAAGCCAAGATATGGTTGCCGAAGTTCTTGCCTTGTTGCCATCCCAAAACCCATAGTTTCAAATCAACTTATTCCTTCTATTATTTTCTGTAAATCAAGCCATTATCATGCAATTAATCTTGAAATTCACAAGAACAATTATTCCCCCAAAATATTTACATGAAACCTAGAATTTTAAACTTGGAGTTTTCTTCTTCTCATGCAAGAACAAGAGAGAAAAAGGAAATTACTAAAGGTATGTTGCTTACTTTTGCTACATTAACTTATTTCAATGAATTCTTGCAAAAATATACAAAACTCATGTCCTCCTCTTTAAAGTTCCAGCTCCTACGCTTTGTTTTTCCCAAGCTTTATAACTTTTTAAGTATGGTCACTTGATTTGTTTTCTTGGATATAATCCTCCCAAGAACACTTTGTTTTTATTTAATTTGAAGAAATGGAGAGGAGATGAAGAAAATTGGAGAAAAATGGTCTCCCTCCTATTTTCTCCTTTTTGAAGAGAACATGAGATGTGTTTAAAGGAGGAGAGGGGGTATTGTTTTATATAAAATTACTAAAATACCCTTATTAATGCCCCTTGTGTCATCTTCTTCCATTTACCCGATTTTGAGTACTCTCGTAGAGCCTTACCAAACTCCTATTGACATGAAATTGTAACCTAAGGTAAACCAATAACTCTGGAAATTCCTTTTACAATTTCAACCCGATCCAACATTTGGATTGAGATATATTATCAATACCGTAAAACTAGACAATCAACGTCTTTTACGCTAAAATTTGAATTTCATGCATTACTTTATTTACTTAGATTCTTATGACATTTCCCTTTAAATTTATGCTCAATAAATTCAATATTACCACATTTATCACTAATTTGTCGAAATAAGTTTTTTTTTTATAAGGGTTTACATATCTTCTTGTTTTTTCTTATTCTTTTATGAAATGAAACTCGTCACTGGTTTCGCCAACGTTACGAGTTTTAAACTAAAAATCATGACTCTCATTTCAAATTCAACGATACCTTTAAATTTATTTATGGAGATTATTCTCTCTCTCACATGACACATTTATTATCATTTCTCCTATTTATTCATTTATTCTATACCCAATCTCCATTACTCATCAAGACCTCATTAATTCGATCCTATGTTTTTTTTTTATTTACGAGGGTTTAATTAATTTCCATCTAATACTTCCGAATTTATTGTTCCGGGAATCACTAAAATTTCCCTCCTCTCTTTTTTTCATTCCACAAATTTTAACCAACATCCACATTTTTAAGGCCAGAGAACTAATTCTTTCAAAATGTCGATCCCCATTTCATTAACACCCTCAATCATTCTTCATTGACAATACCATTATAACATTTCTTCCCAAAACTTGGAAGGTAATGCCGACACTAATGAATCTCATTAGTGTCATTAGTCGCCCTTGCTGGGACCGACTAATAAAGTTCATTGTAAATGCCGACATCAACGTGACCAATTATTGTCATTAACTATTTTCAACGCAAAATAGTTAATCAATTTTCCATAACATCTTGGAGTATTTATGGGAATGTTGATGTCAAAGATTCTTGGCATCATTAGCTTCCATATCAGCTAATCAAGTTTCATGTGATTGTCGATATCAATGTCACCTATCAATATTATTAACTATTATTAAGTCGAATAGTTAATCAAGTTTAGTATCTCTTATTTTTTGAATGATCATGCCAATGTTAGTAAACTTTACTAACATCATTAGCCTTCCGTGCTGGAGACCAGCTAATCAAATTCAAGAAGCGATCATCAATGAAGTCCATTAATATAGCTCATGTTTTTTATCAAATAAATTAATTAAGTCTAATTTCATTTCTCATTGATTTCACCTTATCTTTTCTATTTATAGCTTCACCCATAGATATAAAATCCAAGAATTGAACAGATTATCAAAATTATTGTTATTTAAGAAAGTATAGGTATAGAATACCTACCTGCTGCAGAACCTCAGCTCGCCCTCCCTTGTTGTTGTTATACCCCTCTTAAGGTCCCTCCTGATTCCACAATTATACCACATAATTTCTTACTTAAGTTACATTTCTCATAATAATGATAATAATGATAATAATAATAATAATAATAATGACAATGTTGACTTCTTTTTAACAATTGCTTCCTTTACATTTATGTTTCCAATTACACCCCTTAAGATTATTGTTATTTATTAAATCATAACTATCATCACAAATTTGGTTTCGAATATGGCTTCCACTTTGTTGCCAGCCTGTCGAGGAACGAAAGCCGATTGATTCAAAGAAACAGTACCTCTGCGCATGAGATCAAGGTATTTACGTTAAGATTATGATAAGTTTTTTATTTAAGAAACAATATTTTTTATAAAAATACTACCCCCAAAAAAAGAGAGGATGGATTAATAAAAAAAAAAGCTCTTTTTTATCAAATATATATATATATATATATATATATATATATATATCTTTATTGCAATAAAATCATGAAATTTTTTGTCCATATTTATTTTAATTGCTTTTAGTTTTTATGCAATAAAAACATTGCTCAATTTTTTTTTTCAAGAAAATAATCAATCCATTATTATTTTATTTTTTAATTAAAACTTATTTATAGATTATGATAGGTTGTTAAAAAAAACAAAACAATTTTTATAAAAACATTAGTAAAAAAAAATGGAACGTAGTAATAAGGAAAATGGTTTTGTTTTAAAAAAATATAGATACCTTTTTTTATTTTTATTTCAAATCAATTTAAATTATTTTTTTATCCTATGGAATTTAAATTATTTATAAAAATTAATTTTATTATTATATAATAAAATAAAAAGATTAAAAGTATTTCGCAGCAGGAAATCAAATATCTTCAATATATATCCATAGCCCACAGAGAGAGCACTGCATATTAACATATAATATGTTTTTTTTTTGACAGGGAAAAGAAGTTGATACAAATAAGATCGATAAAAAAGAGCCATCACCAAAGGACAAAATAGTGGTTGGGTATTTTCCCATGGTATTAATATTGCTTTTCTTCCTTACTTTTTTTTCCCCCTTGCCATCCCTAATCTTTTAAACTTCAAGAAAATTATATTAAAACATTCTAAACCATTCCAGAAAATTACTTGTTCTGGGAAAGGCATTTGAATTAGGTCAATGCTTTTGGATGCAATTGAGCAAGTGCCAAGAACTCATTAAACAATTAGCCATGTGATGACATTATCAATCTTATTCTTCAATGCCCGCCCTAAGAAATACCTATTTGAGATTTTCCCTGTTACTGGACTACCCGTGTCACTACCAAAAGAGGAAACAAGAAGCATGATAGGGAATCTTCTAGTGGTAGCAGTGCTTGTTGCTGGTGTAACCTTTGCGGGTGTTATACAATTGCCACAATTAAGGGATAACAATAACTCGAGTGATCGTCGTCATGAATTTAACACTACTTATGAGAAACTTCTGTATAGTTATTTAGTTTTCGATGTGGGGGCTTTATCTTTCTCTCTGGTGGCAGCTCTATTCCTTCTTGTGCCAAGCTTTAGTAATCCCAGATTTCAATTATCTGCAGTTTGGTTTGTTTGGCTATTTTCATGATGTTCTGGGCATTCCTTTTGTCTGTGAGAATAGCATTAATAGGATCCCATCTTTCGTTGTTAACAAGCTTCATTTCAGGGGTGGCCGTTGTTGTTTCTTCGATTATTCTGCTATTTGTCATCCAAGTTCTTCTAAAAGTGCACTTGCACCCTTTCTGCTACGGCCTTTTTTGCTTGTTTTTCTACAGTAGCTGGTGGCTGCCTAATAAACTCTCTGATCTCAAGAGAAGTTCAGGATTTTGAGATCGATCATATCTTGGATTGTGTCTGGCGAGCGATTGGAGTAATAATTTGAACTTTGTAATAACTCTTGAGTTTCCAATTGAATGTATGTGCACTTCTACTTTTATATATATATATATATTAAGCACGCATTTACTAGACTCCTGTTGTTGTTGTTGGATTGAGTAAAAAAAAATAAATCAAATATTCAAATTAAGATATCAATGTTAATTAAAGAT
The DNA here is from genome assembly GCF_005239225.2 of Populus alba. Classification (NCBI taxonomy): domain Eukaryota; kingdom Viridiplantae; phylum Streptophyta; class Magnoliopsida; order Malpighiales; family Salicaceae; genus Populus; species Populus alba. Next base: position 14,822,854 of record NC_133296.1, on the reverse strand, counting down.
ATCAACTTGGTTGGTCTTAACAGTATTAAAATGGCCATCCCAAAATCATTGACACGGTGCATAACGATAAAATCAACAAACATCCATCCCGTCCCTGCTGCAGGATTTCAGAAATAAACGCACCCTTAAACATTATTGCATCAAATTAGAGCAAGGGTGGGACGATGTTGGTTGATTTATCGTATTTGCAACGTGTCAATGCTTGGCCATGTCCTTTTTTCTTGCTCTAATATAATTTATTTTAAATTACTTTAAACATAACACATTAAAATAATTTAAAAATATTAAATAAAAAATTAATTTAATGAGAAGAGGATGAGAGCTTCGAGCTAGAGAGAGCTAGAAATATACCAATTAGTTAATTTCAAATCTTTGATATTGATATCATATATCCAATTTGCATTGATATTAATATTAATGTCTAGTGCGACTCAGTGAGCTAATTAAGATTACTTGGGATAAAATTAAAAAAAATAAAATTATCATTGACAATAACTAATTTTTGAAGGTTTTAAATAATATATATATATATATATATATATAACAATTTTTATTATTATATAAATAAATAATAAATAAATAAAAGTATATGCGAGATTAAATATTTTCATCATATCCCTTCTCTAATTTGAATAAACAAGGTTCACATTTAAGATCAAATATCTTTATCTTATCCCTTCTCTCATTTGAATCAATAAGGCTTACTGGTTCAAGATCAAATTTCTTCACAAGGAATTTCTTGATATATTCCAGAATTCCTCAATAAGAAAGAGCAGAACATTCTTTGAGCCCGTTTGGCTCTGCGGTAAAACACAGCTGCAGCCATGTGGTTAAAGAAAAATAAGGTGTACTGTTCACTGGGACCCACCTTTTTCTTGGGTTGGAAACACAGCATTTGAAAAGCATGAACAGTGCAATTAACATGAACAGTGAATTGTGGTGCACTGTTCCTGTGAACAGTGCAATTCTCTTGCACTGCGTGGGCATTTTTTTTTTACATTTAAAAAAAAAAAAACTAGTTTAGAATGAATTTTATACATATGAGTGGGCATTCTTCTTGTGCGTGACAATCGTGTTGAACAGTTCATTGTTAACAATGAAAATTGGACACCATATGAGTGGGCTGAAGATATTTCCAAAAGATTTGAAGAGAAATACATAAAAACAGATGAAATGATCATATATTTCCAAAGCATTCACAATATATTAACTGCATATTATAGGTCTCTTTTTGGCCTTTTTCCTAGGGAATCTTTTGTGGGGGTAATTGTTTCAGAATACGAAAGTTCTACAGTAAAATGATCATATACTTGGTATATGTAATTCGAGAATCTGTTATTAATATCATTTGATCACCCGTCCATTACGTAAAGGAAAAGTGGCTCTTTGCCTGATGGGAGATCAAACCCCACACTAGTAATACCATAGTCTACTGTAAAATAATGCATGATTGTCGAGGCTGAAGGCGGACTCCTATCATTGCATTTTCATATACAACTCAAAATGACAGCACTGAGCTACCCTAGTATTCAACTCAACTACTGTGACCTAATATTCATAAAAAGATTTTAGAGTTCATAAGCAGGGAATCTAGCCTTGGATGGGTCGATCATATCTAGAAAAAGATAAGCGATACCTCCCATTCCTTCAAACATTGAGTGGGGGCTATCACCTCCATGCATCTCTCCGGCCGATATATGTTTGTGAGCTCTATCCAGCAGAAAGCAAGTAAACGCTTTGGCCTTGTATAAGAACTCTATGTTGCCTGTTAGCTGGTACAGTGAGAGAAACACATACGCATTCCCACTGATGCCATGGCAAATTCCAACTCGCTTGAGCAGCCCACGGTTCCACACTACCTCTGCAGCATTTATAGCTGCTTCCAGAAACTCTTTATCTCCAAAAACCTGAGCATTGCACATTTCAATTTTGTAAAAAGCTGATGCAAAGTAGTTTCCAGAAGGACAAAGGGCTCCTACCTATAATTTTATATGATCTGGGAAAAAATATTGCTATCTAGTTAGATTCAGTCTTCAAGTATCCAGCCTGATATGTGTGATCAGAGCTATCAAAAGAAGGAATAAACTTTGCTACTACAGAAGTTACAGTTTCAAGTAAACCTATGAATACTGTTCCTACACAAAACATTCTTACAAAAATGAAGGCTACACTCGGTTGGAAAACCTACTCGGATTCAGACCAAAAATAAAGATCTAATTCAAAGATTTAACGTTTATTTCATGTATTCAGCCATATTGGATACCTCAGAGATCAAGACAAACACATGCAATAAATGCCATTGCCATTTGCCAGTGAATTTGAAAATTTAATGCTCTCATTAACATGACTAAAGGAGAAAGGTCAAAATCTGAATCATTCATAAATATCAAGTTCTTGCTCCAGTGGGGCTTAAATTAGCTTACAATGAACTAGATATCTGGAGAAATTTACCTTAACTGCCTTGACAAGTGTAAGAGCAATTCCAGGTGCTCCATGACACCAATGCACAAGAACATCCCTCTTGCGATCTTCTTCACTTGTAGAGTAGTTGCCGCTGGGAAAGCAGTTATTGATCATGTATTTAAGGGTGCCCTTGACATCCTCAAACTCATCAGGTTTCAGCTCTACATCCAATAAAACATTCATAATACCTGCCAATCCATGGGCAGCACCCCAATACCTCTCACCATACCATTCATACATTAATGGGGAACCTCCTTTCTTCGCCAATGCTCTTCCATTTTTTATAATTTCATTCGCAACAGCACGCTACAATAATTTTACCGTAAGACTGTTACATCCTGCTTAACTAATTCAAAACCAAAGTAGCAAAATAGGTAATAGCAGAAATCTCACAATGGTCGTATCAGGGACAGTCCCCTGCCCCACGTGTTTATTTAGGAACAAACAAGCCCATAAGAATTGTCATAACCAAATTTTTGAACAAATAATAAAAATTAAATATAGTTGACAATTGGGTTAAGACAACAAATCTTGAAGTTTAGGGATAAAATTATCAGATTTAAGAATAAATTGGTCAGAAATTGAAGAATTAATAAGTTTGGAAATTTACTTAAAATTTGAATTATTTTAATTAATGAAATTATAAGAATTAATAAGTTTGTGGACTTAATTAAACTTTGATTTAATTAATTAAATAAATTCAGGGACTTAATTGAAATTTATCCAAAAGGAGCAAAATTAAAAGAATTAATTAAGGATCAAATTGAATAATCCATGAATTAAGGAATGTTTTGTAAACATTGCACCAATTGAGGGATTTAATTGAAATGTATCCAGAAAAGGGCAAAATTAAAAGGAATTTTTATTTAATTGAGAGGTCCAATTGCAAAATTTCCAAAGTTCAGGGGTCAAATTGAAAACTCAAGTTTCCAGCCAAAACGGCACCGTTGCTAAGGAACAGCCGTGTGTTCTTCTCCATCACGATTCAACAGGAGAATCTCCGATTCATCAGGGGAGCGGATAATCTGCAACAAATTTGATCTTGGACCAAGTCGTTTGCCGATAACCATGCATAATACAGTCCTGCAAAAACAGAACTGGAGGAGGTTGAGTTTGCCGAAAACAAACAGAGACGAAGCGGGAGCCAGGGCGATCAACCTAGAAAAATAGAGCAATCAAAACACAACCCAGAAAAATAGAGAAGAACAGAAACATCAACACAAAAAGCAAAAATCCAGAGCTAAAACAAACAGGGCAGAAGCACACCCGGGGGGAGGACGAACAAGCCTGCAACAGTGAAGGGGAGACCCAGCATAAACAGTGTTGCTACCCAATTTTTGACCCATGTTTTTTATATATTTTCAAAAAATCCAAAAATAGAGAAAAACAATGAAAATCCAAAAAATATGTTTTTTTAATATATTTTCATCATTTTAGCATTTTTAACGTTGTCTAAAAAAAAAAAGAATTTAAATTGTTAAAAGATTTTCAAACGTGTTCGACTTTTCACGCATCATTTTTAAATCATTGATTTTCCGCATTTGAGTCGACGTTGATATTGCTCGTTTCAAAAAATATAAAAAAATAAGAAAAATCAAAATTTACAAAAAGAAAGAAGTTGAGGGACCAAGTTGGAAAACCTAGCAACATTTTTGCCTATAAATACTGGTCTTTAACTCAAACAAAAGGGGGGGTAATTTTGAAATATCAGAAAATACAAAAAAAAAATAACCTAAACCTATCTCTACCAAGCCTGCCGCCCCCCTTCCCCCCTGGTTTGAATTTTTTTTCCTACAGCCGCCGGCCACAAACCAAAAGCCAAACAGCCACTTCCCTCAGCCATACACTGTCCCTTTCCCAATTGACAGCCGGCCTATCTTCTTCCCCCCCTACGGTCTCCAGCTCTTCCACCACACCGCAGCCCCCATCTCTCCGTCATCTTCCCTTTCGGCCTGCACACAGAGCCGCCGCTCACTTTTCCTCCAACACCGGACGAGCTTGCCTCCGTCAGCCGCAGCGACGCCCACAGCGTCGTTCCTTCCCTCTCAGCCATCGTCTCAACTCCATCACCAGGAGTCACCGACAGACCACCATCCAGCGTCTCTTCCTCCGATCTGCCTCTCAACGTCGTGCTCACCGCCGGCCGCAGCACACCAGTAACGACCCAGCAGCGGTCACAAGGTCACCGAATAGACCCGACGGTCACAGATCCACAACCACCAGCAGCTTCCCAGTCACCGGCGGCCACCTGAAGCAGAGGAGAAGAAGAACACAACAGACCCATTTGCCGATCCGAAGCGGAGAAGAAGACCTGAGAACAGATCCGGGAAGGAGCAAGAAAAATTAAAATCTACTGTTGTTGCGTGTTCTTGACTTTGCAGGTGGCTTTACTTCACACCGCCGGCGACGAAAGGATGATGGGAAGAAGTCGATCCAGCCCCCCCTGTTGCAGTGTTTTTCTTGCGGCGGCGCGTGAACCCACGCGCCGCCAGTGATGGGGGCGCCTGGGGAGACGCGCCGCCACTGTTCCAGCTGATGGCAGAAGTCCTTCCCTGCAATTTCTGGAGTTTCTAGGGATTATTTTGCAATTTTTAAATTAATTAATGTAATTTTTATTTATTTATTTTTAGTTTTGAATTTGAATTTGAATTTGAATTTGTATAGTGGATGTAAATGAAAAGAAAAGAAAAGAAAAAGAAAAGAAAAGAAAAGAAAAGAAATAAAAGTAGTGAAAGTGAATGTGTGTGTTTGTATTTTTGTTTTATTTATTTGTATATATTTTTGATGATAAAATTGCAGATACATTAAAGAAGAATTTAATTTTTTGATCTGATCACGGTTAAGAATTATTAACTTATACGTAAGTGATATTTCTAATTTCCGGTGAAAAGACAATTATTAAAACTTCTTTAACACGTCAAAGATACGAAGCAGCTTACCTCAGGTAGGGTGCGTTAGGGGTGCTAATACCTTCCCTAACCACAACCAGTCCCTTACCCGCGAATCTCTGACAAGACCAGTACATCCGGTTTCCTAGTAGCCCGAAATCAATTACTAGGTGGCGACTCCAACGAACCAAATTCAAGCAAATGCAACAACGAGAATTAAATCGCCAACCGATGCCGCGCGCTGATTGATTTTTTTTTTGGGGTGCGACAAACAGGAGGGATAAAACAGAAAAAAAACCGAAGCTAAACCCAGGAAGAAACCGAGAAAAACCCCAGAGAAAACAGAGCATAAATCATAGTAAAAAAGGAGCAAAAGGAAGAAACCAGGACGAAAAACAACCGAGGCAGGAGGTCAGCAACAGGGGAGGCAGAACAAGCAAAACCCAGACTTGTCTTTGTCCAAGGATTCAAGCGTGAATAGGCAGAACTGAAAAGAACAAGCAAAACCCAGACTTGTCTTTGTCCACGGATTCAAGCAGAATAGGCAAACTGAAAAGAACAAGAAAACAGAGGGGAGTGGGTTTGAAAATAAAAAGGAGGAGAAGGACGTTCTTCGGCAGGAGCTAGAATCATCACGCCGTCTGCTTCCCCATCGCTGTCTTCACCCAGGTAAACTCTCTTCCTCAAGCTCTGCGAATTCAAGATTTCAAAATGATGTTCGAAACAGTGCGAAGGTAAATTAATTACCTTCGCACTGTGCAGGGGCACGCGTGAACCAGTTCACGCGTGCCTATTGCATGGCCCAGTTATTGGCCTGAGCCAATAACCGGGCCAGGCCAGCCGGGCCCAGCCCAAAAATTAAAAATAAAAATAAAAAAATATATAATAAAAATTGTGTAGGTAAAAAAATATATAAAATAAATTTATTGTTTTTTTTATTTATTCATTGACGTAGAATCAGAATAAACATACCAATTTAAATTTATTTCATGGTATTTTACTTGGTTATATAAAAATGTGCGTGCAAAAAAAAAATAATAATAACTTAAGATAAAATAAAATAAATTTATTTGGTATATTCACTGACGCCAGATTCGGGAATAAAAAAATACTAATGTAAATTTATGTTATTTTATTTTGTTTTGTTTTTATTTAGCTACATTAAAAATAAAAATAATGTGTAAGCGTAAAAAATAAATTGATTTTTATTTGTTTATTCACTGACGCCAGAGTCAGGAATAAAAAAAAATGATGATTTAAATTTATTTTTATAGCTACGTGATATTTATCAACGCCAGAGTTGGAAATATTCGTAGTTAAATATTCACTGACGCCAGAGTCAGGAATATTATAAGCAAATTTTCATAACATAAATTAATAAACATTTAGCAATTTAAGACGAAACCAGCAATGCAGTCTGCCTCAGGCAGGACGTTTAAGGGGTGATAATATCTTCCCTTTTACGTAACCAGTCCCGAACCATAGAATCTCTGTTGACCAGTTATTTATAAAATATATTTAAAAAGAAAATATATAGATCCCATTTGATATATAAATGGAGATAAGACGAGGGCTCGAAGGCGCGCTCCAATGGAGGTAGGATAGAAAATGCACTACCTTTGATGGTCGAGGGCTCGAAGGCGCGCTCGAACATAAATAAGACGAGGGCTTGAAGGCGCGCTCGAATGTAAGATGAGGGCTCGAAGGCGCGCTCGAATGTAAGACGAGGGCTCGAAGGCGCGCTCGAATGTAAGACGAGGGCTCGAAGGCGCACTCGAATGAAGGTAGGATAGAAAATGCACTACCTGAGGTGGTCGAGGGCTCGAAGGCGCGCTCGAATGGAGATAAGACGAGGGCTCGAAGGCGCGCTCGAATGGAGATAAGACGAGGGCTCGAAGGCGCGCTCCAATGGAGGTAGGATAGAAAATGCACTACCTTATTTGGTCGAGGGCTCGAAGGCGCGCTCGAATGTAAGACGAGGGCTCGAAGGCGCACTCGAATGGAGGTAGGATAGAAAATGCACTACCTGAGGTGGTCGAGGGCTCGAAGGCGCGCTCGAATGGAGATAAGACGAGGGCTCGAAGGCGCGCTCGAATGTAAGACGAGGGCTCGAAGGCGCACTCGAATGGAGGTAGGATAAAAAATGCACTACCTTTGATGGTCGAGGGCTTGAAGGCACGCTCGAAAAGAACTCAGACGAGGGCTCGAAGGCGCGCTCGAATGGAGATAAGACGAGGGCTCGAAGGCGCGCTCGAATGGAGGTAGGATAGGAAATGCACTACCTATGATGGTCGAGGGCTCGAAGGCGCGCTCGAAAAGAAATAAGACGAGGGCTCGAAGGCGCGCTCGAATGGAGATAAGACGAGGGCTCGAAGGCGCGCTCGAATGGAGGTAGGATAGGAAATGCACTACCTGAGGTGGTCGAGGGCTCGAAGGCGCGCTCGAATGGAGATAAGACGAGGGCTCGAAGGCGCGCTCCAATGGAGGTAGGATAGAAAATGCACTACCTTTGATGGTCGAGGGCTCAAAGGCACGCTCGAACATAAATAAGACGAGGGCTTGAAGGCGCGCTCGAATGTAAGACGAAGGCTCGAAGGCGCGCTCGAATGTAAGACGAGGGCTCGAAGGCGCGCTCGAATGGAGGTAGGATAGAAAATGCACTACCTTTGATGGTCGAGGGCTCGAAGGCGCGCTCGAAAAGAACTCAGACGAGGGCTCGAAGGCGCGCTCGAATGGAGATAAGACGAGGGCTCAAAGGCGCGCTCGAATGGAGGTAGGATAGGAAATGCACTACCCATGATGGTTGAGGCTGAAAAGTGGTGAAAAAATACAGAGATTTTTCTGGTGGCCTAATTCTCATGGGCGGCCTGCCCAGGTTGAAAAATTCTCAAAAATGAAAAATTTTTCAACAGCAATTTTGATCTTTGGCCATTTCAAGTTGGCCTTCCACTTGATGGATTTCGTTGGAATTTTCTCATATGAAATTTGCAAAACTCATTGTCCAATGTCTCAAAGTTAAATGATATGCATGCATCTTTACCTGATTTGAAATATAGGCCCCCATTTCTTCATAGTCTTCTTGTTGATTGATTGGTGAGATCTTGCTAACTGATTTGAGTCATCTTTGTCGTTTAGCTTTCTAGCCCACTCGAGTTGGCCCATGTAAGTCTATTTCCAAATTTGTTTGCACAACTCAGCATTTGTGGTGCCCATCGTGACCCACTTGCTTGCTAGAGATTTTCTGATTCGTCAAATAATTTGAGAGGATTATTCATTACCTCTCGTCTCATTGTTAAAAAACATTCGGTATCACTTGCTGAAAGGATCGAGCTGTCTTTTGTAAAGCAAAATGCCCCCTTGTCTTGTTGTAAGGGATGATAGATTTTCCTTAAACACAATGTTGTCCCCTTGTACTGGTCATTGCCCCCAAGTGTGCTATGTCACTGACTTAGATGAATAATGATTTTAAGAGGTCATTCTCTCATTTGGTAAAGGAATACGAGTCTAGAATGAATCTTGAAATCTTGATCTTGCATTTTGAAAACAAAATTTATTTCGATGTGAGTCTAAAATAATTTGCTTTTGAAATCTTGCAACTCCTTGGTTATTTTCTTTCTTGGAAAAGAGATTATTTGCTCTTGAAAATATGACCTTTTGTTTCGAAGTGAAGGGCTCGAGAAAAAGCTCGAGGTTTTGTAAGAGAAAAACTTGTCTCTTTTTTAACATTTATTTTTATCGGCATGAATAATAATGAGTAGTTTATTCTTGATGTCATGAATCTTATGAAAGAGTATCTTTGCATTTTCAGAGCATTGTTTATTGTTCTAGATTGCTTGCTTGCTTGATTAGAAAGGACTTCTACAGGCACGTAACGTAGGCTGTGGTTTTTGGCTATGAAAGAAAAGGATTCATAAGGCTCAAAGAGTGTTTCAGGGTTCCAAAGACTGAAGATCACTATCAATAGTTTGACTCTTGACGTCATTCATAGTTCTTTTGCCGCTCTTCTTTGATTTGCCCCTTTTTTCCTTTTTCATTGCTTTGCTAGAGCATACTCACTTTATCTTGGTTATCATTTTTTCTTGTGATTTAGGCATGCCCCCTAGCATTTGAGTTTCTTGGGCTCGTTTTCCTTTTGGCTTTCTCACGGCTTTATCCTCTTTCTTGATCATTGAAATTTCACTTGCCCGTTTTTTTTATGTAGGCCTGATCCTTAGCATTTGAGTTTCTTGGGCTCTTTTGCCTTTTGGCTTTCTCACGGCTTTATCATCCTTCTTGATCATTGAAATTTCACTTGCCCTCAGTGTAGGGTGTGATCTTAGTCGGGATTTTTTTATGAAAGAAAAATTATTCAGGCTCAAAAAGGGTTTGCAAGGGATGTACTTATTTTAGAACGTGAAAGGAATAACAAAGATGGCCTTTCCTCATTTCAAGCGCAAGCAGCTATGATCGATAAACTTTGACCTCGTATAGTGTGATGATTTATTCTTTGCAAAGATGCATTTCATGAGTAATGTGCAACAAGTTCACTACATACCATTATTCATACATTTAAAAACACATGATTCAAGGGTAATGGGGTAAGGGTGTTTATTCTTTTTTTTTTCACAATTGTTTTTATAATTTAGTCACCTTAATGATGGAGTTGCTTGATTCACTTGTCATTCTACAAGTAGAATGTCAAAAATATTGTTTTTGAATAAACATCAAATTATTTTTTGAAATCAAAATGCCAGATCAATTTTTTTCAAAACTCTAATAGGGAAACTGATTTTTTTGGTAAAAGAGATGAATTGCGTTTATGAGATCGCATAAGGCTTCAAAGATGTGTTTGTGAATCTTTATAAGAAAACTCTCTTAGAAAAAAAATGAATAATGCTAATCGTAAACACGATTGAATGACAAACTCATTATTTTCATTGAAACTTTAGAAAATAAGTTCAACAAGAAAGAACTTATGACAACATCTTGGGCTGTGAATACTGACAAGATAACATATAAAGGGGCTAAACATTTAGCGATCATTGATTGGAATTTCTGGAATATTTCAATCATTCATTCTCCTCGACAAAGGCATCTTTTCAACAGTCAATTGAAATCAAATGTAGATCATTCTCGACCTAATATCACCATAGCCTTATCTTCAAGATAGTTGATTTCTAGGAGTCGATGTGAAGCAATTAGCTATAGAAATGATAAGTGCCTTGGCAACCATCTTCAGTGAAACCGTTCTTCTCAGTCGGGTTAGCGATCTTACCTAACCCAATGGCTTGTTCAATCCTCTCAGCTACAACAACCAGGTCAGTAAAATATTGTGCAGAGCTTCTAACCAAGTATTCAAAGTATGGAGCTTTAAAGGTGTTGGAAAATAAACTGATCATTTCTTTTTCCAACATGGGAGGGTTAACTTGTGCAGCTACCTCACTCCATCTTCGGGCGTATTCTCTTATGGATTCTTTGTTATCCTTCTTCATAGCTTGCAAGCTTGACCGATCAGGACCCACATCTATATTGAACTTATATTGCCTCATGAAGGCATCAACTAAATCCTTCCATTTTTTAACCTTGGTATTGTCCAGCCGCATATACCAAGTGAGGGAACCATTACTCAGACTGTCTTGAAAGAAATGAATCAGTAGTTTCTCATCATGAACCACCTCAGCCATTTTGTTGCAGTATGCTTTGAGATGAGTTATGGGGCATTGAATTCCCGTATATTTAACAAATTCTTGCACTCTAAAATTTTTTGGAATGACTACGTTGGGCACCAAACACATCTCAGCAGCCTTTATAGGATCATATAGGTGGATTCCCTCAAATGCCCTCATCCTTTGTTCTAGGGCAATGAATTTGTTCAGCTCATCTTCTTTTACCATTTTGCCCTTTTGAGATTCATTCTCTGTAGAATCAATGGTAAATGATATTCTCGTGGGGTATGCTGGATGAAAATGCATGGCTTGTTGAAAATCAGACGACAATCCATTTGCCCCCAGATTCTGTAGATTGAAGGGATTTACCAACATAGGTTCAGGCTGAGCTGTAAGTGTTGCTTTTCCGGATTTATCTCTCAAGGCCTGCTCGAGTAAACTAGTAAGCCTTGCGACTTCTTCTTTAAGATTGTCCACCTCTTTTTGATGTTGGGCTTCCAACTGGGCTCTTTCTTCGTTTTCCATTTGTCTTTTCTCGAAAGGGTTTATTATATGTAGGTTTCAAATGGGAACCTATATTTCAACCTGTAAATGTAAATCATGCAATTTATGCAAAAATGTTGATTCAATTAAAAATGCGTATGGAATGCAAACACGTCCTTCACGGGATGACAACCTAATAGGAAGATCCTAATTGTTGAGTGCATCAAAGGGTTGGTCATTATCTAGTTTCAAAGGGTCTCTCGCATGCTCAGTGATCGTCCATGAAAGGTCGATATGAGGCTTACAAGTAGTGTGAAAATAGAGGCCCTGAGTAATATCAGTTTGGCATATCAACCACTTCCAAGTAAACAATCAAGCGAGAGTTGGATGGTTTCACGAGTCTTACCCAGGCTAAAGCCATTGGGGTACCGTTACTTTCCCACTTATCCTAGATTTTCAGGTGTGTGCTCTCAACGTGATGCATGACAATATAAACATGGATGCATGCTAAAGCAGTAAATTCAAGAAAAATAAACAAATAAACATAACATAAAAAAAACATTATAACAATTGATAAACAAAAGGCAAAGCTTAGTCCATTAGTCCCCAGTGGAGTCGCCATTCTGTCACACCTGGACATCACGGCGGCCTTAAAAATTATAATTCTTCGGAAAGAATGGATTTCTGGCATCCTGTTCTTTAATGTGGATATTCTTTATTTAAGGAGTCGCCACCTAGTATTATGGTCACTAGGAACCCTAACTAGTCAACAGAGATTCTATGGTTCGGGACTGGTTACGTAAAAGGGAAGATATTATCACCCCTTAAACGTCCTGCCTGAGGCAGACTGCATTGCTGGTTTCGTCTTAAATTGCTAAATGTTTATTAATTTATGTTATGAAAATTTGCTTATAATATTCCTGACTCTAGCGTCAGTGAATATTTAACTACGAATATTTCCAACTCTGGCGTTGATAAATATCACGTAGCTATAAAAATAAATTTAAATCATCATTTTTTTTTTTATTCCTGACTCTGGCGTCAGTGAATAAACAAATAAAAATCAATTTATTTTTTACGCTTACACATTATTTTTATTTTTAATGTAGCTAAATAAAAACAAAACAAAATAAAATAACATAAATTTACATTAGTATTTTTTTTATTCCCGAATCTGGCGTCAGTGAATATACCAAATAAATTTATTTTATTTTATCTTAAGTTATTATTATTTTTTTTTTGCACGCACATTTTTATATAACCAAGTAAAATACCATGAAATAAATTTAAATTGGTATGTTTATTCTGATTCTACGTCAATGAATAAATAAAAAAACAATAAATTTATTTTATATATTTTTTACCTACACAATTTTTATTATATATTTTTTTATTTTTATTTTTAATTTTTGGGCTGGGCCCGGCTGGCCTGGCCCGGTTATTGGCTCAGGCCAATAACTGGGCCATGCAATAGGCACGCGTGAACTGGTTCACGCGTGCCCCTGCACAGTGCGAAGGTAATTAATTTACCTTCGCACTGTTTCGAACATCATTTTGAAATCTTGAATTCGCAGAGCTTGAGGAAGAGAGTTTACCTGGGTGAAGACAGCGATGGGGAAGCAGACGGCGTGATGATTCTAGCTCCTGCCGAAGAACGTCCTTCTCCTCCTTTTTATTTTCAAACCCACTCCCCTCTGTTTTCTTGTTCTTTTCAGTTTGCCTATTCTGCTTGAATCCGTGGACAAAGACAAGTCTGGGTTTTGCTTGTTCTTTTCAGTTCTGCCTATTCACGTTTGAATCCTTGGACAAAGACAAGTCTGGGTTTTGCTTGTTCTGCCTCCCCTGTTGCTGACCTCCTGCCTCGGTTGTTTTTCGTCCTGGTTTCTTCCTTTTGCTCCTTTTTTACTATGATTTATGCTCTGTTTTCTCTGGGGTTTTTCTCGGTTTCTTCCTGGGTTTAGCTTCGGTTTTTTTTCTGTTTTGTCCCTCCTGTTTATGCTGGGTCTCCCCTTCACTGTTGCAGGCTTGTTCGTCCTCCCCCCGGGTGTGCTTCTGCCCTGTTTGTTTTAGCTCTGGATTTTTGCTTTTTGTGTTGATGTTTCTGTTCTTCTCTATTTTTCTGGGTTGTGTTTTGATTGCTCTATTTTTCTAGGTTGATCGCCCTGGCTCTCTCTTCGTCTCTGTTTGTTTTCTCCTTTTATAGCCAAACTCAACCTCCTCCAGTTCTGTTTTTGCAGGACTGTATTATGCATGGTTATCGGCAAACGACTTGGTCCAAGATCAAATTTGTTGCAGATTATCCGCTCCCCTGATGAATCGGAGATTCTCCTGTTGAATCGTGATGGAGAAGAACACACGGCTGTTCCTTAGCAACGGTGCCGTTTTGGCTGGAAACTTGAGTTTTCAATTTGACCCCTGAACTTTGGAAATTTTGCAATTGGACCTCTCAATTAAATAAAAATTCCTTTTAATTTTCCCTTTTCTGGATACATTTCAATTAAATCCCTCAATTGGTGCAATGTTTACAAAACATTCCTTAATTCATGGATTATTCAATTTGATCCTTAATTAATTCTTTTAATTTTGCCCCTTTTGGATAAATTTCAATTAAGTCCCTGAATTTATTTAATTAATTAAATCAAAGTTTAATTAAGTCCACAAACTTATTAATTCTTATAATTTCATTAATTAAAATAATTCAAATTTTAAGTAAATTTCCAAACTTATTAATTCTTCAATTTCTGACCAATTTATTCTTAAATCTGATAATATTATCCCTAAACTTCAAGATTTGTTGTCTTAACCCAATTGTCAACTATATTTAATTTTTATTATTTGTTCAAAAATTTGGTTATGACAACAACCAATTTGTTTTTTACAAAAATATTAAAAATAACACAAAATAGAGTAAAAAGGCCACCTCTCCTAATTGACTCAGATAGTAACTCTGTAATGCTTCATCATTAGCATGCTTTGCTGCTACAGCCCCAAGTGCACAAACACCAGCTCGCCCACATATAAATGTCACATCCCTAGATTATAAAATACATTCAACAACATTACCAGATGTCCAAACCGAATCCACCCCTCTTTAGTAGCTTCAAATTTGCGTTTTACACAAGTTATAATCAAAACCCAAAATCATATCCAATTGGCTCATACCATAAATTTAATCACAAAAACAAACTATACAGTGAAACAATATGACATCTTCACCAAAAAGGGAGACTCTACCTTGAAGCCCGAGAAGCAGAATCACAAGCCTTAACAATCTCCAAACAGAGAAAGAGATCATTTTCATTACTAGTAACTTGATAGCTCTTATAAAGCAACAAAGCAGTGCCAAGATTTCCACTGTAAAGAGTAAAATCATGCACAACTTGCCCACCTAAACCCCATGTCTCCATCACTATCTGTAGAACACAAAAATCCCACTAAACACACACAGTGCCAACATTACCAAACAAAGAAAAAGCAACCCAAGAAATGAAAACAAAAGAAAGAGAAGTTCTTGTTACTGTTTCTTTAAGATCCAAACCAGAACGTTGAAACTGCTTGGAAAGTGAAGTGTAGGGCATTGAGAGAAGCTTCATGAGAGAATCGTCATCGGTTACTTTATCTTCTTCTTGTATATCTTCTGTTACAAAGCTTGGCATTACGTTGGGAAAGAATCGATCAGCCATTGCTGCCTCTGGTTCTGAAGCGAGAAATTTTTTTTCTCTGTTTTAGGTTGTCGTCAAAGGTTTTGAGCTCAGTAGCTGCTACCTAGTACTGAGCGTTGGAAATTGGCTAATGTAAACGTGGCAGATGCACCGTCTGCTTAAACTACTTTGTTAAACAGTGTAAATTGCATTATTGGCCCCTAAAGTCTTAGAGAATTGAAAGAATTGCTAATTTAGACTCGCTACTTTCAAAACTCCAAAAACAAGCTTTTTTTTTTCTTAGTACCGTATAACCTTGATAAATTAATAATTTTCATTAAATAATATTTTTATAGTATCGAGCTTAATTTTACAATGTTAAAAATAGTTTGTAATTGTACTTCCTCAAACATATGTCATCGAAGCCGAGATTGTTATATTCATTACATCTATAACATTAATCTTCTCTGGATCAAGAATTCCAATTTCGTATGATCCTGATATGAATCTTGAATATGGTGTTGGGGTAGTAAGGAAAACAATTTAATTTTTTATTGATGGGCGTGGCAGCTTCTCCGTAACATTTTTTCTCCTGGGTTTTTGGAAACTTGCAGCTTATCAAATCAGCTTTTTCATCTTCTTGTTTTTTTTTTTCTTTTCTGAAACAACCAGGCAAGAAAAGAGAAAAGGGGGGAGGACACGTCGAAGAAGATGAAGATTTCTTATGTTTTTCTTGGGGGGTTCGGTCTGTGGTTTTCTCCTAATCAAGATTGATTTCCATTTGTTGTTAAGGTATTGTATGTAATTCCTTTTGTTGTGATTGATTTCAAGGTTGATTAAAAAGGCACCTGATACTAGCATCTTCAGTTTGGAACTAAACACTTTCAAGCACAATCCACAGAGAAAAAAGACATCAGATGTCTCAAGATTTGCCTTCTACATGTAAGTTTAATTATAGCACTTTTGGGATCCCTGTTTGGATATGGTTCGTGCTTTTTTCAGGTTAATTTTTGTTATCTTTCAATTTTAATGTTTGCTTCTAAGGATTAGAATTAGGTTTTTTTTTATGTGTTGTTCATCTCCTTTGCTTTATTGGTGTTGCATGCCTCCCTTGCCTCTTCTGTAATGGGATTTTCTCCATCCACTTATGGATGAGGTTGGATGCTTGGAATATGATTTGCTTTCTTCCGTGTTTTTTTTTTCCTGGCAGAAGTGTAGATGAATTGTATGGAGTTGTAATTAATATAATTCATTGTTATATGACTCATGGGCATAATGTGAAGGTGCATAATGATTTGAAGTAAGGAGGAAATAGAAAATGATGTCACATTGATGGTTATTTGATTGTCTCTAGGTGTTTTGGTTTAAAAATAGATTTATATATTTTAAAGTGGTTGAAAATATAGTAATAGTTATTTTTTAAAATATATTTTTTATTTTAAATAAATTTTTTTAAAATATTTATTTTTAATATTAATATATTAAAATCATATAAAAACACATATTATTTTTTATTCTTGGCATGGATTTTGTTAGAAACTTTATGAAACAACAAATTCTTTGCCTAAACACCACGGTCATCCCTTTTGATTCAATGTTTTTTTTTATGGAAGATCTAGCAAATCTCTTTGAAAACTAGAATGAAATGCAAAAAGTATCTAAAATTCAAAATTATTATTTTTGGAACATGAGAAGATAAACCTTTAAGCTGTAAAAGATCAAAATATTAGAAGAATAGCTAGATTGAAAGATTTTGACAAGATGAGATGAAGGAAGAAAAAAAGAGAGGTTATTAGTGCTTCAATTAATGACTTTCAATATTGTTATCCTCTAATTAGTATTAATAATACTTATTTTTATGGTAAGTGCAAAGTTAAGATGTTGGTTGCAGTTGCTTATGATACGAATAATGGAATTTATCCATTATATTTTTTGTTATGGAATAAGAGACAAACAAACCTAGTTGCATTTTTCGAGATGTTCATATAACCCAATGCAATATGCCTCTGATATCTGAGAAAGAATTGATTAGTATGCAATATGGTTTTATATTTATTAAATACCAGAATAGTTTTTATTGTGGATGATGACTACTAATTAATTTTTAATATATGTATATAGATTAATTACTTGGTACGGGAAGCTTAGAAAGCAACAACAATTATTTGTAAAGGTGTTTATAAGATGGGACATAATATGGCCAACATCACCCTCAATTTATGTTATGACGGACTTCAAGAGGTTGGAGAGGTTCAATGTCTTAAAGCAACATTAGTGGAAGATGAAATTACTTATCGTGAAAGTATTAAGAATATTGGCCGGTCCATGATCATCCCAAGTCCATCCACGTACTAGGATGATATTGGTTCTCCTCAAACCTACATGGATATTTGAAACCTGACCTCGAATTGAACGAGTTGAGAGATTATTAGATATAATTATATATTATTAAATGTTGTAATAATTATGAATAGATGTATGGTTAGTTTAATTTTTAATAGAATGTTATATTACCTTAATCATTAGTGTATATTTATTATTTATGATTTAATATATTATATGTTTTTTATATAAATTGCGTTTTAATAAAAAAAAACTGGTTATTTATAATTGTACAAATTACA
Source organism: Populus alba (assembly GCF_005239225.2). Lineage (NCBI taxonomy): Eukaryota > Viridiplantae > Streptophyta > Magnoliopsida > Malpighiales > Salicaceae > Populus > Populus alba. The sequence goes on along the minus strand of NC_133296.1, from coordinate 14,805,110 downwards.
GTGTTTTTTTTTTTTGAAAATTAAAGGCAAAATAGAGTACTCCCAGATGTCTCTATTAAGTACGTGTTTGGGAGTGTGGTTGCTGTTACTTTTCAAAATGTTTTTCACTCAAAAAAAAATGTCAATAATGTTTTTTTTTTTTAAAAAAAATTATTTTTGAGATCAGCACATTAAAATGATTTGAAAAGATTACAAACATATTAATTCAAACTAAAATTTTTTTTAATTTTTTTTAAAATACTTTTAAAAAATATTCGCAGACAGTCATAGATGACATATGGAAAAATGATATTTCCAAGCCAAGATATCTCGAGTTGCAGCACCGCTTTTGCTGCCTCGTGCTCCTTCTGAGGACTACATCGTAGGTGGATACAAGATACTACGGGGCATGATTGTGATGGTTAGTGTATGGGCTTTACATACGGATCCAAAGTTATGGGAAGAGGATGATAGCTTCGAGCTAGAGATATCTAAAAATATATCAAGTACAAACTAGTGATTTTCGAATCTTTGCTATTGATATCGAATATCCAATTTGCATTGATATTAATATTGATGCACAGTGCGACTCAGTGAGCTAATTAAGATTATTAGAGATAAAATTAAAAAAAAAAAGTTATCATCTGATAATTAGTGACCATAACTAATTTTTGAAGGTTCTAGATAATAATAATTATTATATATATATAACAATTTTTATTATTATATAATTAAATAAATAAATAAATAATTAAAAGTATCTGCGAGATCAAATATTTTCATCCCATCCCTCCTCTAATTTGAATAAATAAGGTTCACATTTAAGATCAAATTTCTTCACAATATCCCTCCTCTAATTTGAATAAATAAGGTTCATAGGTTCAAGATCAATTATCTTTATCCCATCCCTTCTTTAATTTGAATAAATAAAATTCACAGGTTCAAGATCAAATATTTTCATTCCATCCCTCCTCTAATTTGAATCAATAAGATTCACAAGTTCAATATCAAATATCTTCATCCTATCCCTCCGCTAATTTGAATCAATAAGATTCACAGGTTCAATATCAAATATATTCACAATATTGTTCTTCTAATTTGAATCAATAAGGTTCACAGGTTCAAGACATTTGTATTAGATTTGTGATAATGTCAAAAAAAAAAAAAAAAAAGGAAAAAAAAAGTAAGATTCACGCTACTTAAGATTCCATTGACATGCAGTCTGGTCTATTTAAATTAGAAGTCCAGCTGTCTGATATGTATAGCTGATTCAACAAACACAATATTTTCTTTTGCCATGTCTAGCGTAGGCTACGAAGCAATAAACATTGATGAAAACTCGATCCCGAGAGACGACATGGCAAATACAAAGATAGATAGTAAGTTATATGAGTATGTGAAGCAGGACAATATTGAGGAATTTAATAGCCGCGTCCAGCAACGTTTAGCGGAGAAGCTACAGACTCCCGCTGGGAATTCACTGCTTCACGTAGCTGTAAGTTATGGAAGTGACAATATTACATCTTATCTGGCTGAAACGTTTCCTTCTCTAATCACCATCCAAAACAGCCAGAAGGACACAATCCTTCATCTTGCTGCCAGAGAAGGAAAGGCCAGTCATACAATTAAATCTCTTGCGGAATCGAATCCGAGCTTGATGAGGAAGACAAATACAAAGGGAAACACTCCTTTGCATGATGCCGTGATCGCCGATAACAAAGAAGTTGCCGAACTCCTAGTTTCCAGAGATCCAGAAGTGGCCTATTACAACAACAAGAATGGCAAGTCTCCTTTATATCTGGCTGTTGAGAAAGGCAAAAACAACGGGATACTTGATGTTCTCTTGAATTTGGGAGCTTCGTTCCCTATAAAAAGAGAAGATGGTGATGCCCTACCAGAAGGAAAGTCACCTGTTCATGCTGCCATCAAGCAACGTAACAGAGGTGATCACAATGTAATTACTCACTAGAAAATGAATTACATACAAACAATTGTTCCAAAGCTATCATCTTTATATTCATTTGGAACATTTGCTTTTGATTTTCAGATATTTTGGAGAAAATTGAAAGGGAAAAGCCAGAGCTATTACGTCTCACCGAGGAAGAGTTGGGAAATTCACTGCATTATGCATCATCCATAGGTTTTCTGGAAGGAGTTCGATTCCTAGTAACGAAGTTTCACGATGGTGCTTATGAAACAAACCTTGAAGGCAACTATCCTATCCATCTAGCATGCAAACGTCACTCTGTAGATGTAGTGAAGGAATTTCTTGATATATTCCCATATCCAAAAGAATTCCTCAATAAGAAATGGCAGAACATTCTTCATGTAGCCGCCAAATATGGAAACGCCAGTGTGGTTAGGTACATACTCAAACAGGACCAGAAGCTCGTCGCACCGCTGCTAAATGCGATAGATGAGGATGGAAATACACCTTTGCACTTGGCAGCAGTTTATGGCCGATGCACGGCTACATTTCTTCTTGTGCGTGACAATCGCGTTGAACATTTCATTGTGAACAATAGAAATTGGACACCATATGAGTGGGCTGAAGATTTTTCCAATAGATTTGAAGAGGAATACATAGAAACAGTATGCTACTAATTTGATTTCATTTATCGAACAATAGAAATTGGACACCATATGAGTGGGCTTCCTCTTTGTTGCCAGCGTGCCAAGGAACGAAAGCAGTTTGATTCAAAGAACAGTACCCCTGCGCACGAGATCAAGGTATTTACGTTTAGGATTATGATACGTTTTTTTATTTAAGAAACAATATTTTTTATAAAACACTATCCCAAAAAAAAAAAAAAAGAGGATGGATTAATAATTTTATTTTTATTAAATATATATCTTTTTTTTGTCGATATTTATTATTTTAATATTTTCTTTTAGTTTTTATGTAATAAAAACATAGCTAAAACGATATTTATTTTTTAAAGAAAATCATCAATTCATTATTATTTTATTTTTTTAATTAAAACTTATTTATAAGATTATTATAGGTTGTTATTAAAAAAAAAACAATTTTATAAAAACATTAGTAAAAAAATGGAACGTATTAATAAGGAAAATGGTTTTGATTAAAAAAAAAATATAGATACCATTTTTATTTTTTTTTCAAATCAATTTAAATTATTTTTTTATCCTATAGAATTTAAATTATTTAAGAAAATTAATTTTCATTGTCATGTAATTAAATAAAAAAATTAAAAGTATCTCGCAACACGAAATAAAAAATCTTCAATATATATATTATTTTAATCAAAACCATTTAATGTCAAATGACTTTTTTTCAAACATGAACCAGTTTCATTTGCTTAGATTGTTGTCTAGCCATAGCACACAGAGAGAGCACTGCATTTTAACATATAATATTATTATTATTTTTTGACAGGGCAAAGAAGTTGATTCAAATAAGATATTGGATACAAAAGAGGCATCACCAAATGACGAAATACCGGTTTTCTATCTCCCAGTGGTATTATTGCTTCTTCTTTTTTCCTTGCCATCCCTAATCTTTTAACAAAACAATTGATTTAACTCGTAAACCATTATATTAAAAAATTCTAAACCATTCCAGAAAATTACTTGTTCTGGGAAAGGCATTTGAATTAGGTCAATGCTTTTGGATGCAATTGAGCAAGTGCCAAGACCTCATTAAACAATTAAGCTTTTTCCCCCCGTGCTATATATATGCAGGTGATGACATTATCGATCTTATTCGTCAATGCCCGCCCTAAGAAATCCCGAAAGGAGCTTTTCCTCTGGACTGGACTACCCGTGTCACATGCAAAAGAGGAAACAAAGAGCATGATAGGGAATCTTCTTGTGGTGGCAGTGCTTGTTGCTGGAGTAACCTTTGCGGGTGTTATACAATTGCCACAATTAAGGGATAACAATAACTCAAGTGATCGTCGTCATGAATTTAACAGCACTTATACTGCCTCCCATTACAGCACTTACGAGAATCTTCTGTATGGTTATTTGTTTCTCGATGTGGGGGCTTTATCTTCCTCTCTGGTGGCAGCTCTACTCCTTCTTTTGCCAAGCTTTCATTCTCCCAGATTTCAAATCTCTGCAGCTGCGTTTTCAGGCATCATGGTTTGTATGGCTATTTACATGATGTTCGGGGCATTCCTTTTTTCTGTGAGAATAGCATTAATAGGATCCCATGGTTGGTTGTTGACAATCATCATTACAGGGGTGGCCGTTGTTTTTCCTTCGATTATTCCGCTAGTTGGCAACGAAGTTCTTCTACAAGTGCTCTTGCATTATATCTACTACATCTTTTTTTTCTTGTTTATATACAGTAGGTGGTGGCTGCCTAATAAACTCTCTGATCTAAAAAAAAAGCGCAATTTTTAGTAGGATCAGAGGTCGGGATTTTGGGATCGATAACATCCTGGATTGTGTCTGGCTTGCGATTGTGGTAATAATTTGAACTGTGTAGTAACTATTGAGTTTCCAATTGAATGTATGCGCACTTCTACTTATATATATATATTGAGCATGCATTTACTAGACTCCTGTTGTTGCTGTTGGATTGAGTAAAAAAAAAAAAATCAAATAATCAAATTAAGATATGAATGTTAATTAAAGATATCAACAGCTTGGTTGGTCTGAACAGTATTAAAATGGCTGTCCCAAAATCATTGACACGGTGCTTTACGATAAAATCAACAAACATCATGCCATCCCTGCATAATTAAATTATATTGTTTTATTAATATATTTATCTTGTTTTATTAATTAAAGATATAATAGTATTTTTTTTTCCTGTTTGTATGTGGTTTGTGTTAATTAAATTACTTTAACATATATAATATAAAACTAATTTTAAAAAAATAAATACTAATAATTAACAATTTAATTACAGCTTATCATCATCCTGATGGCATCCCAGTACAGATACCTCTACTTCTCAAAATCCTTGTGTATGTTGTCAGCTTTACAAAGATAATTTTATAAACACCAAGGTTATTATCCTCTTTTCATTTTTCTCTTCATTCACCAAGGTTACTATAAACTTTTGCATGAAATTCTTAAATCATGTCATATAATAATGCAGCCACTAAAAATACTATATGTTATCACAAAATATTAGGAGTGTGGTAATAATTGCTTTTCAAATTATTTTTCACTTTGAAATATATTAAAATAATATATTTTTTTTATTTTTTAAAAATTATATTTAATATTAGCATATTAAAATAATTTGAAAAACACTCAAAATATTAACTTAAAGCAAAAACTAAATTAAATTAAAAAAAAAACCTTTTAAAAAAGAAACAACGAATTCGTAGTAGATCGCTCAACCTCTAGTCGCACCTAAATTGCCTCCATCTAAATTAGTTTATTTACCAAAAATAAATTCTTAAAAAGGTTATTTGTGTTAAATAATATTTATGTAGTCTTATTTATTAAGGGTAGAATAATACTTTCAGTTTAAACTATATATATTGCATTTGTATTTAGGTTAAAACTATGCATTCATAATATATAGATTATTCAGAAATCTAGCCTCCTTTTTGTGTTTGATCTCAATTACTTTAACATGGTATCAGAGCTGGTTTTATGGAACGAGGCTTAATCCCAAATACAGCTTCGCGGATCCAACTTGGTATTTTGTCTTCCACTTCTGCAAAATTTGGTATTTCGACAGTTTCTGCAATTATTTTGGTATTTCATCTTCCCTCCAGCTTCTACAATTTAGTATTTGCTTTCAATTTTTGCAAATTTGTTTTGTGTTTTGGAGTAATCGTATAATTTCAAGAAGAAATTTGTTTAGCTTATGTAATCTCTGTTTTGTTTCTGCAATTTAGTATTTTGTTTTCCGCTGCTTTTGCATTCTGGTTATCTGTGATTGTTGATTATGGTTGTCGCACGTGTGCGACATCGCGGCGAAATCGGTTCCACTTTATCAGGAAGTGTATATTATCTAATCTCTGGCAAATGTTAGGGAGACAAGAAAATATTATCTTTTGTTGGTGGAAAATGGAATGAGAGTTGCCACCTAGTATTTTGGTCACTAGAAACCCTAACTGGTCTCAGAGATCGGGCACGGGGACTGGTTGCATAAAATAAAGGTATTAGCACCCCAAATACGCCCTACCTAAGGTAAGCTCCATTGTTTTATTGTCTAATAAAATCTAAGATCTTTTTGTGTTTTCCTAGTTGTTGGTATGGTTCAAGAAAAGTCCTCTTCGGTAAGGAGATCCTTATCTTATTGGATAATTCTGACATTAACAAAAGAATTTAAAATCCGAAATACATCTTACGTATAGGATCGTAACCCCAGATATTAAAAGAAAACAAAATAATTTTTTTGGAATTTTTGAAATATTGGCCTAGTGATTAGTACTTAAAAGTGCATATTTATCAAGGTTTTATATCATCATTTTGCACTTAAAGAATCAATAACTCCTTAACTAAAGCATGTTTTATAATAACAAGTCTAATACTATAAAATGCTCTAATATATGGTAAATGTTCATCTTAAATGCAGGCATATCACATAAATAAAAGGATTGATTGATGAATTCAACTACTGAAATTTTGAAGATAAAGAAGGGTGAAGCTTAGAAAAGAGATGTTGGTGCAGTCTAAACTGGAACACTGTTCAGTAATTGGGTCATATCTCGAGTTCTAGATGTCCAAATGATCTCAAAGTTTTACACAGATTTGTTAAGACATAGGCCTACAACTTTTATTTGGACATCAAGATCTAAGAAGGCCGTTGTTAAGTCCAAATTATAGCAACAATGGAGAAGTCTGAATCTGTCCTGCAGCCCGAACACTGTTCAGTGTTTGGCCCATATCTGGAGTTCTAGAAGCCTAAATGACCTCCATTTTTTTTTTCCTGGAAAGCTGAGTCAATTTCATACAACTTTTATGTTTTCTAAAGGACCCAGTTCGGATGGTAGCATTTTGTTTTTATTCAGACAAGAAGATAAGGATTTTCACCAAGTTAAAAGTTGGCCACCCACTCAAAAATTAGTCATCAAATCAATAATTCCGAATTTTGGCCTACAAAAGGAGGCATTTGCCATGCATTTGGTTGGCTTGGTTGTTCAGATCAAGCTCATGCTCTTTATTTCTCTCTTTATATTTTTTTGTAATTTTTAAGTTTTGCTTTCATTAATATCTTGTTTATGCTTTTCATTTCCTTAGTTAACTTGTATTTTCTTTATGTTCTTGTTTTGTTTATTTATGTTTCTCTTCTTCATTATGTTTAGCTAAGTTTATTATGTCAAGGTGAAAAGGTTACACTAATGGTGTAAGAATAAATATAGTGTAAACTCAATATGGATCTTAATGTTTAATATTAACATGTCTTATCTTTTTATCTTACTAATTCTTAATTCCTTGGTTGTTAAATGGTTAATCTAGATTTGTGTTGTATAATACTTGGTACAACAAATGCTTGGCACTTTCATAGCCCAACAATATGGTATTACCTACACCTGGGCTATAAAAGGAACTTGATTTGTTGTTAACATCAGTTAACATCATGAATTCCTGACAATATTTAAAAGTTTGGTGTTATGTAACTAAGATAATTAATATGATCATGTTAATAATTTATAATGAGCTTTTAATGACAAATCATCTAATTGGAACCTCCCTCGTGTGTGGTTTCCAAATTGAGTAATAAGAGTTTATACTATACTTGTTTGAAATATCATTGGTGGATCCTCTAACCTTGACATTTATTTTTTTATCATTGTTTAATCCTTACATTAATCTTTCATCTCAAAGTTCTCATTAATTTCTTCATCTTCTTCTTTTATTATTATTATTACTACTACTACTACTACTACTACTACTACTACTACTACTAATATTATTATTATTATTACTACTATTAGTAGTATTTACATTATGTTTATATTATATAATATATCTCTTTGATCTTTTCATAAACTCAGTATATAGGCTGGAAACCTGTGACCCGATCTTTTAGATCATTCTCAGGTGTAACAACGCCACGTACTAAGTATTACTATTACTATTACTATTATTGCTATTATTGTTATTATTTTGTTATTATTGTTATTATTATTGTTATTGTTGTTGTTGTTATTGTTGTTGTTGTTGTTGTTGTTGTTGTTGTTGTTGTCTTGTTATTTATAATTTATACAATTAACCTCTATGTGGTTCGACCCAAGTCTTACCGGGTTATTTATTACTTCGACACTCTTGCACTTGGGAGAAGACTTCAATCTTTTGGTCGTGTCACCTAGTTCTCATGACTTGAATAAACTGGTTATTAAAGCCAAAATGCATGTTAATACATATATTGTTTTGAAATTTCCTTTGTTGAAAATATGATGCAATATATATATATAATATATATATATATATATATATATATATATATATATATATATATATATATATATATATATTGGAGAGACTAGACCGTATGCATGAAAACAAAACATTTTTTATTTTTTTATTTTTTGATGACCTGACGAAAACTGGGTATTTTAATACCGGATTTGTATCTTTACAGTATAAAAATACAAACCGATATTGACAAAAATGTAGCAACAAACTTGTGGAAAATCACAGATTTTTTTGAAATAATTCTTTGAAGAAATTTTTTTCGAACAGGTCAGACTCGGCCCAAAAGGAAATTTGGCCAAAATCAGCACAAAATAAATTGGGGCCTAGTTTCTACAGGGCTGGACTGGGGTCCTAGCCCGAAACAAGCATGGATTGGTTACTGTGTGCACAGTAACCAGTTAATTAATTAGCCGGTTACTGTGCACATGCACAGTAACCGGGTAATTATTTTCTTGCATGTAGAACGTGATGAACAGTAAAACGAGATAAGGGGTAGAGGTCTGACCTGTGGTGCGGTTGCTGACCAAAGGATGGCTGGGAGGGTGGTCGGCCTTTCTTCCTTTTTCTCTGTGTTTGTTTTTTACTATGTTCTCCTCTGATCCTCTTTTCTTCTTATGTTTCTCACAGTGATCTTGCCTCTCACGGTGATTTTGTTGTTGTTTGGTAGCACTGATGGTGCTGGTGAAGGTGGAGATGGGCGCTGACGATGCCTCACGGTGGTTGTGACAGTGGCAGGTAGTGTTTACTGTAGTTTTTCTTCTTTTTCCTGTGCAGAGGCATTAACCTCTGTTTTCCTTTCTAGTTTGCTTTGCTTCACTGTTTCTGTCACCTTGCTTCTCTGCTTCTTCACTTTGTATTGCTTTGTATCATGGTGTGGCTGCTGGGATGAAGAAGATGATGAGCTGGTGATGGCGTTGGCAGTGCTGGTGCGGTTGTGATGGAGAATAACAACGATTCTTCCCTTGATTTAAAACAAACCCCTCCCTGTTTATTTTTCCTTTAAATTCCCTCCACTATTTCAAACTTCCCCGTGTTCTTCCCTTCCTTTCTCTCTTCTTTCCTTCCTAAGTCCCCCTGTCTCTCACAGTCGTTTCCTCTCTTTTCTATTCTCTTCGTGCTCCTCCTCTCATTCAAAGCTTCCTTCTCCTTTAAAATTCCCATCCTTCAAGCCCCCCCACTTCGCGCCTGGTGTTGTGCGCAGTATTTATAGGGCCAATCCCTCCTGTTGCGCGTGGGGAGGAGGGGAGCGGCCTGCTGTCGGATGAGTTCTCCAACAGGCGTGGCTTTGTAGGGCACACCTACACTGTTTTCTAGTCCTGGGGTTTTGGGTTTTTTTGCAGCAGCAAGTGGGGGGAGAGAGAGAGGGGGGGGAACAGTGTCTCTCAAAACGACACTGTTTCATTTTTTTATTATTATTATTTTATTTTTATTTTATTTTTGGGGTACCCAAAAATGGGTTACAACAATGGCTACTGAAAGAGATGATTCGCTTCAGTCTGTGAGTGTGAGGTTGGATGGGAAGAACTATTCGTATTGGAGTTATGTAATGAGAAATTTTCTTAAGGGTAAGAAGATGTGGGGGTATGTTAGTGGAACTTATATGATACCTAAGAATATTGAGGAGAGAGATGTTGGTTTGATAGATACATGGGAAGCAAATAATGCAAAGATCATTACTTGGATCAACAATTCTGTTGAGCATTCAATAGGTACGCAATTAGCAAAGTATGAGACAACAAAAGAGGTTTGGGATCATCAGCAAAGGTTATTCACACAATCAAATTTTGCAAAACAGTATCAATTAGAGAATGACATAAGAGCTCTTCATTAGAAGAATATGAGTATTCAAGAGTTTTATTCTGCTATGACAGATCTTTAGGATTAATTGGCTCTTACAGAATCGGCAGAATTAAAGGCATGTGGTGCCTATATTGAGCGTAAAGAGCAGCAACGATTGATACAATTTTTAACAGTACTTCATAGTGATTTCGAAGGACTTAGAGCTTCAATTCTGCATCGTTCTCCACTACCTTCTATTGACTCTGTTGTCAGTGAGTTATTGACTAAAGAAATACGTCTTCAGTCTTATTATGAAAAAGGAATTCTTTTTGCTTTAAATCCTTCTGTACTAGCAGTACCTTCTAGGCCATTCTCTAATCATCAGAACAAGTCTCACACAAGAGTTGGCTTTGATGAGTGCAGTTTTTGTAAGCAAAAAGGTCATTGGAAGGCTTAGTGTCCTAAGTTGAGACATCAGAATCAAGCTTTGAAGCCTGACAATCAGTCATAATCTAATGCTCATAGACCACCTCAAGGTTATAAACCACCACACTATAATACAGCAGTAGCAGCTTCCCCAAGCTCTATTACCGATCCTAATGTTTTAGCTGAGCAATTTAAGAAATTTCTCTCCTTGCAGCCACAAGCAATGTCCGCTTCTTCTTTCATAGGTCAGTTGCCTCATAGTTCCTTAGGTATATCACACTCTCAATAGGTCTTGGATTCTGGTGCTTCCCATCATATGTCTCTAGATTCCTCATTTTTTACCTCTATGTCCCCTTTGTCCTCTATTCCTGTTATGACTGTTGATGGCACTCATATGCCCTTAGAAGATGTTGGTTTTATTATCACACCTCACTTGTCTCTTCCTAATGTTTATCTTATTCCAAAACTCAAATTGAATCTTGCGTCTATTGGTCAAATATGTGATTCTGGTGATTATTTAGCCATGTTTTCTGGTTCTTTTTGTTGTGTACAGGATCTGCAGTCTTGGAAGCTAATTGGGACAGGCTGTAAGGAGAATGGACTATATATTTTGGATGAGTTAAAAGTGCCAGTTGCTGCTGCTACCACTGTTTTTACTACTGTTGATTTGTCTTCTTTTTGTTTGAGTCTTTCATTTTCTAGTTTTTATTTATGGCACTCCCGTCTAGGTCATGTTTCCTCTTCTCATTTGAGATTTTTGGCATCCATAGGAGGTTTAGGAAATTTGAAAACTTGTGACATTTCTGATTGTAGTGGATGTAAACTGGTAAAATTTTCCGCCTTACCTTTTAATCGAAATATTTTTGTTTGTTCTTCACCATTTAATTTGATTCATTCTGATGTATTGGGACCTTCTCTTGTTGCCACAAAAGGAGGGTCTCAATATTATGTCTCTTTTATTGAAGATCATAATCGTTATTGTTGGGTTTATTTAATGAAACATCGTTCTGAATTCTTTAAGATATATGCAGCTTTTCGAGCTCTTATCAAAACTCAACATTTTGTTGTGATCAAATGCTTTAGGTGTGATTTGGGTGGGGAATACACCTCTACTAAATTTTGCCAATTGCTTGCCATAGATGGAACCATCCATCAAACTTCATGTACAGATATTCCTTAGCAAAATGGTGTTGCTGAAAGAAAACATAGGCATATTGTCGAAATTGCTCGTTCTCTCTTGTTGTCTACTTTAGTTCCTAGTGAGTTTTAGGGAGAAGCTATTCTTACTGCTGTAAGTTTGATTAATATGGGTATATCTCTTTTTGAAAAGTTATATGGGTAAGTGCTTGATTATTCATCATTTAGAGTCTTTAGTTGTACTTGTTTCGTTCTTCGTCCGTATGTAGAACATAGTAAATTATCCCCTCGATCCGCTATTTGTGTCTATGGTGAAGGTAAAAAGAGATATTGTTGTTTTGATCCAATAACTTAGAAACTTTATGTGTCTTGTCATGTTGTCTTCCTTGAGCATATACCTTTCCTTTCGCTCCATCCACTACTCATAGCTTGACTAAAACTGATCTTATTCATATAGATCCCTTTTTTGAGGATTCTGGCAATGATACCTCTCCCCATGTTCGATCAATTTGTACTCATAACTCTGCATGTACTGGTACTTTACTCTTTAGCACACCTGAAGCTCAATTCTCATCTACAACCCCTCAAGCTTCATCTGAGGTTGTGGATCCACCTCCACGTCAGTCCATTCGCATTCGTAAGTCCACAAAACTACCAGATTTTGCTTATTCTTGTTATTCTTCATCATTTACTTCCTTTTTAGCTTCTATTCATTGTCTCTTTGAGCCCTCTTCCTAGAAAGAGGAAATTTTTTATCCGCTTTGGCAGCAAGCTATGAATGAGGAGCTTTCTGCTTTGCATAAGACAGATACTTGGGATCTGGTTCATTTACCTCCTGGTAAGAGTGTTGTTGGTTGTCGTTGGGTGTATAAGATCAAGACTAATTCTGATGGGTTTATTGAGCGATACAAAGCTAGGCTGGTTGCAAAAGGATACTCTCAACAGTATGGTATGGACTATGAGGAGACATTTGCTCCTGTTGCAAAAATGACTACTATTCGTACTCTTATTGTTGTAGCTTCGATTCATCAATGGCATATTTCTCAGCTTGAAGTTAAAAATTCCTTCTTGAATGGAGATCTTCAAGAAGAAGTTTTTATGGCACCCACTCCTGGTATTTCAGATGACTCTGGATATGTTTGTAAACTTAAGAAAGCATTATATGGTCTCAAACAAACACCCCGTGCTTAGTTTGAGAAATTCTCTATTATGATCTCGTTTCTTGGCTTTGTTTCTAGCAGTCATGATTCTACTCTTTTTATTAAGTGCACTAATACAGGTCGTATCATTCTGTCTTTATATATTGATGACATGATTATTACTAGTGATGACATTGATGGTATTTCATTTTTGAAGACAGAGTTGGCTAGACGATTTGAGATGAAGGATTTGGGTTATCTTTGATATTTCCTAGGTATTGAGGTAGCATACTCACATAGAGGTTACCTTCTTTCTCAATTGAAATATGTTGCAGATATTCTTGAGTGGGCTAGACTTACTGATAACAAGACTGTAGATACTCCTATTGTGGTTAACACGAGGTACTCTTCTTCTGATGGTTTACCTTTGATAGATCCTATTTTATATCACACTATTATTGGGAGTTTGGTATATCTCACCATTACTTGTCAAAATATTGCATATGTTGTTCATGTTGTTAGTCAGTTTGTTGCCTCTCCTACTATGTTCACTGGGCAGCTGTTCTTTGTATTTTGCGATATCTTCGAGGTACAGTTTTTCAGAGTCTTTTACTTTCTTCCACCTCTTCCTTGGAGTTGCATGCATACTCTGATGCTGATCATGATAGTGATCCCACATATTGCAAGTCTGTTACCGGGTTTTGTATCTTTTTAGGTGATTCTCTTATTTCTTGGAAGAGCAAGAAACAATCTATTGTTTCTCAATCATCCACTGAAGCAAAATATCGTGCCATGGCAACTACTACCAAAGAGATTGTTTGGTTACGTTGGTTACTTGTTGATATGGGAGTTTTCTTTTCTCATCATACTCCTATGTATTGTGACAACCAGAGTTCTATTCAGATTGCTCACAACTCAGTTTTTCATGAGCGGACTAAGCATACTGAGATCGATTGTCATCTTACTCGTCATCATCTCAAGCATGGAACCATTACTTTGCCTTTTGTTCCTTCTTCCTTGCAGACTGCAAATTTCTTTACCAAGGCTCATTCCATCTCTCATTTTCGTTTTCTGGTTGGCAAACTCTCGATGCTTGTAGCTGCCGCATCGTGAGTTTGAGGAGAGATGTTAAATAATATTTATGTAGTCTTATTTATTAAGAGTAGAATAGTACTTTCAGTTTAACCTATATATACTTCATTTGTATTTAGGTTAAAATTATACATTTATAATATACAGATTATTCAGAAATCTAGCCTTCTTTATGTGTTTGATCTCAATTACTTTAACAATTTGCACGCACCCTTTATGTCTATTGACATAGTTTTTTTTTTTTTTTTGATTTCTTGTGTGTGTTAAATATCTAAGTTGTCTTTACACCTAAAAAGTTAATCAATGGCTACTTTTATTTATTTATTTATGGTTATTATTACTAGGGGTGTTCACGGTCCAGTTCGGTCCGGTTTTAATCCAAAAATTCAACCGAATCGGAAAATAATATTTCTTATTAATATAACCTGAACCGAACTGAGAACCGGTTCAAACCGAACCGGTTTAGTTTGGTTCAGGTCAGTTTTTTAGCATAAAAACCAGAAAAACCGGACTCATCTTCATCACTGAGCTAAATCAAAGGAAAAATCTGACATCAAAGCCTTTTCTTTTAGGATATGTAGAGAATCTCAAAGCTTGCCTCCGCCCAACATAAGGATGGAACTAGTATAAGTTATATTGTATGGATTTCTTGAATAATGGTTCCCTCGTATTTGGATTGTGAAACTGGAAGGGGAAGGGGGAAATGGAAGGGAAGGCTTGAGGGGGGGTGGCGGCTGGAAATGAGAAAAGTGATTTAGGGTTCTGTGAAAGGGAAAGGAAAGCGAAAAGGGAAGGGGAAGGGGAAAAGGGGAAGGCTGGAGGGGGAGGGGGGTTGACGGCTAGAAAGGGAGAAAATGATTTAGGGTTTTGGGAAGGAGAAGGGAAAGGGAAAAGGGGGAAGGCTAGAGGGGGAGGGAGGGTTGACGGCTTTTAAGAGGGAAAGTGATTTAGGGTTAAGAATTATTTTTTTTATACTTTTTTTTAACCGGTTCGGTTTGGTCCGGTTCAATCGGTTTAAGCTTTTTTAAACCGGAACCGAACTGGACCGGGTGGTTTTTTTATTTTTTTAATCGGTTTATTTGATTTTTTCTATCGATTCTGTTTTTTCGGTTAATGTTTTCTCGGTTTTTTCGGTTTAATCGGTTGATCAGTTTTTTTGAACACCCCTAATTATTACTACTCCATACACTGAAACCTAATGCCACCATGCATACTGAAGAGAGGTTTTTTTCTTCTATTAGAGATCATTAGAATACCTCAATTTAACATCGAAAAAAAAAAACAAAATAATATCTCAATTATTTTTTTATGAAAAAATAAATCAGAAAATGAAATTCAAATTTTGTAATTTTAACAGCGTCTACAAAAAAAAATATAAACAAAATGGGATCATTGTTTAAGAACTTACCTAAAAGCATTTAAAAGAGAGAGAGAAAATTTGTTAAAAGTATTCCAAGCCATAACAAACGGATTCAAGGATAAATGAATGTTACGATTAAGAGTGTATTTAATAATGGAGTATGTGATATTTTTGTAAATATATATTTTAATTGAAAATAAATTAAAATTATATATTTTTTAATTTTTTTAACACCAATATAGCCATTTAAAAAATACTATTAAAAAACATTAATTTAATATATTTTTACATAGAAAAAACAATTTAAAAAGTATTTTTAAAAAAATGAGTGCAACAACAATTTGTAATTTTTTGTTATTTTCTTTAAATCAACAGAGAAAATTTGGACAAAATCTGTCAAAAGATAGTGATTAATTTGAATTAATTGAGAAATTAGAAGGGTTTTTTCTTTTATTTTTGTAGTATATGAACTGTCGTTATAATTGGTAATTGAATAGTATCATAAAATCATGCGGACCAATTGGATTTGGGGTATGTATCTGCTTCAAACGTTGATCTTGGATGGTCCCTGTATTTTTTTTTTTTTTGGATTCGAGAAAACTTTATTTCTCGAAAAATACACTTTGTGGGGCCAGGTAAGTGAGTAAAACCCCGGTTGTCCTAGGCTCTTACAATAGATACACGTCCTGACTCAAACTCGAGACCTGCTATGTAAATTTCAAGCCCTTTACCACCATGCTACGCCTCCTCCTATACCGATAATTTGTGAATTTGTTTTTTAGCATTGATTAAATTTATTTTTATTAAATTTATTTCTTTTAATTTTAAATTGGTTATTTTAGTGTTTTTTAAATTATTTTAATATATTGGTATTAAAAATAATTTTTTAAAAAATATATATTATTTAATATATTTTTAAATAAAAAATATTTAAAAAACAATTATCGCGTACTCTGTTAACTCTATAGATATAAAACAAAAAGAAGACGCCCTTACACATGTCACAAAATCACTTTTTGACATATTGTTATGAGTGCTCAACAAGTTTGTTTAAATAGTTTACAAAATCATAGTTTGTTATTATGACATTATTGTTGGACTTGATTTTAAAATCTTATATGAAAGTGTTATATATATATATATATTTTAAACATATCACATTAAAACAATTTAAAAATATTAAAAAAATAAAATTTCTAAATATAAAAATATTTTTTTAATCATGTATATTCAGACTAATTTATACGCACCTTAACTAATCTTCTAAGATTTTAAAAATAATAATTAAATAATTTTTTAGTAATTTTAAAAATTTTAATTCTTAAATCAATAATTTTTTAAAAAATAAGTACAAACTTGATCAGGTGAACATAATTAAATAATATAAGATAGAAACATGCTAATATAACATGTGTATTGAATTAATGGATTTAGAGAGCATCTAGGAACGAGATGCAAATCACGTTCCCACAAAATTTAAATTTTATTTTTGCTAAAATTTAATATGGTTTTTATATTTTGCATCGTTTTGATATGCTGATTTTAAAAATAATTTTTAAAAAATAAAAAAATATTACTAATATATATATTTCAATAAAAAAAATTATTTAAAAAACAACTACTATTAAACTGCCAAAAACATTCTTGCTTGGTACCTATGACATGTACCAATCACAAATGACCGTCAGATTTGACTTAGAAGCATGATACAATAAAGTAAGATAGTACTGAATTACTGGATTTACTTTGTGCCTAGGGCATGTGCCAATCACAAATGATATTTGGACATGTTGGGATATATATATATATATATATATATATATATGAATGATTTTTTATTAAATAATAAATAATAGTAAGATAATAAAATGAGTAGATATTGAAATCAATAATATAACATTTTCATCTCTCCGCAAGTTGCAAGTCATGGTGTGCTATCATGATGCTCCATTTTTCTTCTATAAAATGCCTTTTTTTAGTATCATCATCACTCCAAATCTATCATCAGCAACA
Source organism: Populus alba (assembly GCF_005239225.2). NCBI lineage: Eukaryota > Viridiplantae > Streptophyta > Magnoliopsida > Malpighiales > Salicaceae > Populus > Populus alba. Next base: position 14,787,833 of record NC_133296.1, on the reverse strand, counting down.
AACTAAGCAAGCAACAATGGCCTTGTTAGACCAGAGTTTCTTTCATTACAGCCTCCTAGCTTACTACCTCCTAGGACCCCCTACCTTCATTGCCCTAAGGTTCTTTCAATTCCCATATGGCAAGCACAACCGTCTAGGATGGGGCCCTACAATTCCTCCACCTTTGGCTTGGTTTATCATGGAAAGCCCCTCCATTTTGCTCCCCCTCATCCTCTTTCCCTTTGGCCAACACTTCACAAATCCCAAAGCTCTAGTTCTCATGTCTCCTTATCTCCTCCACTACTTCCACCGCACTTTCATCTACCCGCTTCGCATTTACCAAAGTACCTCTCACCAGAATACCAAAACCACAATTGGTTTCCCGCTGATTTTGACCTTCAACGGATTTTTGACTCAAGCATTGAATACTTACATACAGGCTAGGTGGGTTTCACATTATAAAAGTGATTATGATAGTGATGGAGGTTTGTTTTGGTGGAAATTCTTTGGTGGATTGGTGGTTTTTCTGTGGGGCATGAGGATTAATATGTGGGCTGATACGGCTTTGTTGGTTTTGAAGAGGGAAGGTGGTGGATATAAGGTGCCGAGAGGAGGGTGGTTTGAGCTGGTAACTTGTCCTAACTACTTTGGAGAGATTGTGGAGTGGCTTGGATGGGCAGTGATGACTTGGTCATGGGCTGGGTTTGGTTTTTTCCTCTATACATGTTCTAACTTGGTACCTAGGGCATGTGCCAATCACAAATGGTATTTGCTGAAGTTTGCAGAGGATTATCCCAAGAATAGAAAAGCAGTGATCCCTTTCTTCGTTTAGTTATTGATAGAATTGCGTAGAAGGAAGAATTTGAAGAAGAAGATATTATTAGCTGTTATGTTAATATACATATGTGTGTGTGTGTGAACAATAAAATTCCAATACCTGAGGAGCTTTTAGTTAATTTAACTCATGCAAAATATCAACGGGGATCCGTTGCCCACCTTAACAGATCCGAACACAACGTTAACTGCCATAAAGACCACCTAGAAAAACAGAGCGAAAGTCTCCAAATAATCTCCATTAATACACAAATATTAGAGAAACACAAAATTTTGCATCAAATCATCAACAATGGCATCCTCCTTTGATTCATTCAACCCTGAAGGATATCAAAATGACCCCACAAAGCAGCATGTCCAACGTGATTATGATGGTGGCTACATAGGTGATGACACATCTTTCCCCGGGGCAACACCATTGGCTCAAGAAAATTTCTTCAATGACAACAAAATGCATTCTTCTGAGGTGTATGGGTTTGGTATGCCTTCTCCAAGTCCTGAATTTGCCTCAACTTTTGAGTCTGAGGTGCTTGAGACTCATGGTGGTGGTGGTGGTTGTTTTGTTTCTGATGGGCCGCTTCTGCCTGCAGGAGTAAGGAGGCAAATTCCGTGAGTGGCGCAAGTGAGTTTTGTTTTTGTTTGTGGAATTGGGTTATATTCGCTTTCTTGATTGGATCTGGATTTGAGTATTTTACATTTGGAATTTGCAATGGGGCTATGGTTTAATGACTGGGGAGGTGGAGTTTGGAAGAGAAAATTTGATATATATAATTTTGATTGGCGTTTGATGTTTGAGAATTAAGGTGATCTAATTATGTAGGATGATTTAATTGAAGATAAGCATCGAATTAGTAAATTTGGGATCATCTCATTCTGGTTTTTTTTTTTATTATTATTGGAATAGATTAATTATCATTAGAATTGGCCTTGGGAGACCATGAAAGGGAAAGTTGATGATGATGGGAGCCTAAACCTTCTGTTGGTGGAAGCAGCAAGGCATTCATTTTAAAATCTTGTTCTTGAGACATTGCCAGTTTACTGAATACCAAGTTTTTAGTTAGAATTGAAAGGGGTTTGAACTATCAAATTAAACTTTTTTTTTTCACTGAAGAATTGATTGGTATAGAAATCTGTCACTCAAATGCTTTTTGAATGTCGTCTCGTAAAACAGTTAAGAGTTCATCTTTCCATCAATTCTTTTATTGTTCCCTGATTTTGGTTGATATGAAGCAACGACAGTACTAAAACCTCTTCGATTTTTACATGCTGCTAATTTTTCATTACACCATACTTGCATGGCTAATTCAAAATCTTAATGTAAAAGAGGGCTTCTAATTGTCATAGGTTCATCGGAATATTGTCGAAATCTTCTAGACTAATCTTTGTTTTTTCTTGATCATCTATACTGTATTTCTCTAATTGTCTTTTCGACATCTTAGAGATGTTTTCAGCCTTCTTTTACGATCCTTTCTGTTGAAAATGAACAGATAGCTTTCTTTGATATGCCTCCGTCCAGAGGAAAAGGAGAAAAGAGAGAGGGAGATGAGAAACCAGATTATCAACGAAGCTGAAGAGTATATACGGGCTTTTTATGAGAAAAGGCAGCAGAATTGTGAAACCAACAAAGCTCAGAACAGAGAAAGAGAGAAGGTAAAATTTATTGAAAGACACTTTTCCATTGTTTCCTCCCTATTTCTTTCGACGTGCAGATCCGCGCTCAAGTTTTCTACATTCCTTCCAGCTTTACTATGAGGTTAAACATATGGATGTGCTTTTCTGCAGCTGTACTTGGCAAACCAAGAGAAGTTTCACAAGGAGGCAACATTACTGAAAAGCCATTGCAGAGATCATTCCTTGAGAGGTGCCAAGTATTGATAAAAGAAGGGGTAGAAAAGATGATGAAGAGAAACCTTCCATTGCTGTAATTCAGGGTCCAAAGCCTGGAAAACCCACTGATCTCTTAAGGATGAGGCAGCTTTTCGTGAAACTGGAACAGAACCCTCCACCTCACATGATGCCTCCCCCTCCCACATCTGCCATATATAGATGGAAAGGATGCGAAGGATGGAAATAATGGGAAAGATGCCAAGGATGTGAAAGGTGAGAAAGATGGAAAGAGTGAAAATGAAGGGAAAGATGCCAAGAATGGAAAACCTCCTACACAAATTGCTGCTGCTGCTGCTGCTGCTGCTGCAGCTGCCGACGAAAACAAGCCTCCTTCACCTTCTAAAGACATTGCCATGAGCAGTTCACTTGACTCGTCAAAATTAGATGTTCTTGTTGCAGAAATTGAACCAGCCACTGCTCGTGATGGCAACCGATAATTCTTTCTATCAATTCCTATTTGCCTTTTAAGCTCTCATTTGTTGAATGCGAACAAGCTCAGCTCTCTACAGATGTTATCGAGCTTGTGGCATGGACTGTGGAGAGTTTCTTCCTACCTGTAGGATGTATTAGGCAAACTGAGGTCAAAATACTTCTTATTCTTAAAAATAAATAAATATAATTTTATCATTTTTGATGCTGGAGGCGTAAGTAATTTTTAATATATTTTATTTTATGTGAATGTCATTTTGAACTTCAAATTTTTAATCCCTCTAAACTTTATTTTTTATGGGCCAAGCATGAAAGCCCATGGACCATTATCTGATTAAAACAGGCCTGGACTACAACTTACAAAATTTCGTCTAAGAATGAAAAAGCCCATGGATATTCATTGTAAGATTAAGATGGTCCTTGAATAAAATCCCATGGATCATTGTAAGATTAAAATGGGCCAAGTGAGACGACAACCTGCAAAGGAGGCTTTAGATATTTTAATTGCCCCTCTACTGGTAAGAAATATTTAATTAGGTCCTTAATATATGGTTGCATTCTGTCCTTCTATAGCACTTAATAGTTGACAAATGATATTGTGAAACATGTACTTGAATCAGATTAGAATTTCATGTTTTTAATAAAATATCACATAAGTTTTGCTAAATAAAAGAAAGCAAAATCTAAAAATAAAATTAAATAAAAATATTATCAACGTGTCATAATATCATTCTATCAATTATTGTTACTGGGTTTCCGTTTCTACAAAGACAAAAATTGATGATTTTGAATCCTGAAAAGTATAGCTTAATTAATCAGGTTTTAGATTTGTTTTTTTAGAGATTATTAATTTGAGTTTTATAAATCTCAATACCATTAAAAATTTATATAACAATGAAGCAACAGATTTTTCTGCTAGTAATTATTATAATAATAACTAAAATTACTCAGTGTTTCACTGTAGCAATCCATAGTGAAACGATGAGCAGTCTTTAACTCAAAAAAACATGCACCCTCTCTTGTCATTCATGTTGATTCTCAATTCTACAAATCGAAGATATGTGTGCTTCACCAAATAATTGTTGAGGTGCAGTCTTGTCGTAATAGCTCATCTATTTTGTTAGTTTCCTTTATGTTTTTTTTTTATAAAAAAATAAAATAAAAAGAAGAAATTTTCATAAACTGTTATAGGAGTAATTATTTTTTGCTCGATTTTTATATAAAAAAAATAACCAAACCAAAATATATATATTTTTAAAGTGAAACTGGTTTAAACCGACTGATTTCGGTTTGATTCGATTTTTTAGAATAAAAACAGGTTCAAACCGGTTTGACTTGGTTTTTTTCTGGTTTTGGCTTGGTTTTTTTCCGGTTTGGGTTCGGTTCGGTTTTTTCTGTTTTATACTTATAAAACAAAAACCGAACCACCGGTTATTTTTTTTCAAAATTCTAATCGGTTTTTTTTTATAGTTTGGTTTTTTTTATTATTTTTTTTCTGATTTCTCAATTTAATTAATTTTTTTAGTTTTCTTTATACTCCTAAACTGTCCTCATCAAGGTCATGCCACCATTGAATAAGGCAAATATTTATGTTATTAAACCATTGAAGGCTTGTTGGTTTCTATTTCTAAAAGACAAACAAAAATGAGCATATTTATATTTCCATTTCAATCTCCAACTCGAACTCCAACATCTTTATTACTGCAATTCAACAACAACTCCACTTGTTGTCCTATTAAATATTACACCGAGGCTTGTAGCCCAGTAGTGACAAGGGCTTCCTTACCTCTATATCTTGGATTAAAGGCTTAGCGTGTACGCATGTCATCCCCGCGGTGTCTTACATGCTCACTGCGTTTGCAGGATGTTCAGTGGGCCATGAGATTAGTCGTGGTGCGAGTAAGCTAGCCTGGACACCCACGTAAATAAAAATAATAATGTTTTTTATTTTGCCGGATAAAATAGATTAGGATTGAGAAATAATTATTCCGGTTGTATTTTTGGATTATTTTAGAAGTATTTTGAATTAATATATTGATTATTAATATTATAAGTGTGTTCATTAGATATTATAGGTAAAAATAGATTAAAAAATAAATTTTTAGATCTAAAACTTCTACATGATTTTTTACCATTATTTTAGTGCGCACGAAAACTAGTCTTGTAGACCTAACTGAGTGGCTTTTTAAAAATAATAATAATAATAATAATAATAATAATAATAAGCCAAGTATGGTGATCCACTTAGGCTCATATACCTAGGTTTTTTTTTTTTTTTACTTTAATTTTTCTTTGATTTAAATTTAATAGAGTTAAAATATGTTTGGGATTTTTTTTTTAATCATTCCACTATTGTTTTATCAAGTAATAGTATTGATGATCGTGTTGTGAAACTAGATATTTATTATGAAAAGATAAAGTTACCACCCAAGATTTAACCAGCGACGACAATAGAGTAAGGTTTCTTTATTTGATAGAGTTAATTTTAGAAAAAATGACCTATCTATGTAACCAAATTTTTTTATGATGTTATTTATTTGTATTAAAGTATTTTAAGTTTTACAAATATATAAAAATGGCTTGCTTGAAATGATTTTCATGTCTATCAATATTGAAGTTGTTTCATATTCACCTTTATGATGTATATAATAGATGTTTGATGACAAAAGTTTAAGATTACATGAATAATCTATAATTTAAGTTACTAGTGTTTTAAATTTTGAAAACTAATCAATGTAAAAACCCAATTAAGAAAAATTTATGACGGGACAAGAGCAACAATGTGCTTGCCAGTAAAGTATGGGAAAATCATAATGTAACTATGTAAGTTTAAATTAATTAATGTTATATTATTGTAAGCTTATATTCTTTTATTTCATTATCTAATTTCTATTTAACAAATTTTTGTACTAGATTGTGTGATTTTTTATTTGATGCACATAAACAATCAATTAAGAAGGCCATCTTAGATAACCAAGAGAAGTGGAAAAGCTATAAACTAAGGCCTAAAGTTATTGGGCATTGGATCAACAATTTGTGATTTCAAAAACTTTTACAAAGCATTCACAATATATTAACTGCATCCTATAGGTCTCTTTTTGGCCTGTTTCCTAGGGAATCTTTTGTGGGGGTAATTGAGCAGAATTTTTTTTTTTAAAAAAAAAAAACTTTCCTCGAGGATGATGAGCAAATTAAACATTATCTCAAACTCAGAACCTCCCCGCTAACATTAGAAAGGGACACACACAGATATATATATATATATATATATATATATATATATATATATACACACACAGAAAATGAAAAAAAAAACCCTCAGAATCTCTATTAGCAACAAAGAGTCGAAAACCATAAAAAAAGCTTCCAATTTTGATCTTGTGTGCATATATACATAAATGTAATGCTTTGATGTTGGCACCAGGTTTATCTTATTGGGAAGGATTTTGGATCTATAACAGCATATCTAGTCGCTGTTGTGCACCCTGAGAGGGTTTCAGATCTTGTGTCCCTCGGTATTCCTTTCTTGCTACCAGGTCCTAATTGTATTCGAAATGATATCATGCCATCAGGTTTCTACATAACAAGGTGGCAGGTACGATTCATTTATCTCCTGTGTATTTGATACTTGCCTTTCAGATCCTAGAGTGACTTTTTGGTGATAATGATAATTACAATTCATTGTTGATCTTGCCTGTTTTCTCTAAATAAACACAGGAACCAGGTAGAGCTGAAGCAGATTTCGGACGCTTAGATGTCAAGACAGTGGTAAGAAACGTATACATTCTCTTTTCTGGAACTGAACCACCAACAGCTAGAGATGACCAGGAAATCATGGACTTGGTTGACCCATCTACTCCTCTGCCACCGTGGTTCTCCGAAGAAGATCTTGCAGCTTATGCATTCATTATACGAGATGTCTGGATTTCGTTTTGCATTACAGGTTCCTTACAGGTAACCAGTAAAGTCGTCTACGATAAAAGGGATGACATGGAATTCGATGCAGGTCTTTAGGCATAGATTGTGGAATTACTAATCCAAAAGTTACAGCACCAACATTACTGATCAATGGCCAGAAGGACTATCTCCTAAAGTTTGCAGGTATGGAGGACTACACAAAAAGTGAGCAACTGAAGCATTTTGTACCGGATTTGGACAGTGTGTTCCTTGATGAAGGGAACCATTTTGTTCATGAGAATCTCCCAAAGCAGGTGAATGAACTGATCATTACCTTCCTAACCAAACATTGTAACTGAAGATTATATTCTATGACCATTTCAAGTGTTACGATGGTATCCAGCTGGGGTACAGAGTGCCTCGCAACTTGTGTTAAGCTGATATGATGTATCGAACTATGTTTGAAATAAGATATTTTCATCTTTTAAGATCTGATTTTGGTTAATTTCCCATTTATCCTATTTTCATTTGCAATGGGCAGTTGTTGAATTAAACGAGAAGAAACAGAAATTAAAGATTACAAAGGAAATCAACCAATTTTAAAATCTCATGTGACCTGATAAAACAATCATAACTTTGTTAATCTCTTAATCTGATAAAAAAACAAAAAACCAAAGTCCAAAATATTGATGTATTTTATAAATGAATAAAGAAGAAAAAGATGTTTATCTCATACTAAAAAAAAAAACACTATCTTCCAAGTGTTTATATGTGTGAGTTTCTAATATATAGTAAATTAAATAAAAGTTATGATGGAAAGACTTTTATAGTGGGCTTCCTAATGTTATTATATGTATATTTATAATATCAAAATATGGCATTTGACACTTAATATTTTAATGAGATAAATTTATTTTTGAATTAATTTCTTTAATTTTCATAATTAATTTTAATATTTGTAATTATTAAGATATAATTGAATAACAACTATTTAATTTAATTTAAAATATAAATATTTCATTAGCAGTGATATCATTTACAATTATAATATTAAAAGATATAATATTTGATTATAATGTTTTCAGTTTTCAAGTCTATTTAAAATGGTTATCTAAAGAAGGAAATTTAAAATATAAGTATCCAGCTTGATATGTGTGATCAGAGCTATCTAAAGAAGGAATAAACTTTGCTACTACAGAAGTTACAGTTTCAAGTAAACCTATGAATACTGTTCCTACACAAAACATTCTTAACAAAAATGAAGGCTACACTCGGATGGAAAACCTACTCGGATTCAGACCAAAAATAAAGATCTAATTCAAAGATTTAACATTTATTTCATGTATTCAGCCATATTGGATACCTCAGAGATCAAGACAAACACATGCAATAAATGCCATTGCCATTTGCCAATGAATTTGCAAATTTAATGCTCTCATTAACATGACTAAAGGAGAAAGGTCAAAATCTGAATCATTCATAAATATCAAGTTTTTGCTCCAGTGGGGCTTAAATTAGCTTACAATGAACTAGATAACTGGAGAATTTTACCTTAACTGCCTTGACAAGTGTAAGAGCAATTCCAGGTGCTCCATGACACCAATGCACAAGAGCATCCCTCTTGCTATCTTCTTCACTTGTAGAGTAGTTGCCACTGGGAAAGCAGTTATTGATCATGTATTTAAGGGTGCCCTTGACATGCTCAAACTCATCAGGTTTCAGCTCTACATCCAATAAAACATTCATAATACCTGCCAATCCATGGGCAGCACCCCAATACCTCTCACCATACCATTCATACATTAATGGGGAACCTCCTTTCTTCGCCAATGCTCTTCCATTTTGTATAATTTCATTCGCAACAGCACGCTACAATAATTTTACCGTAAGACTATTACATCCTGCTTAACTAATTCAAAACCAAAGTAGCAAAATAGGTAATAGCAGAAATCTCACAATGGTCGTACCAGGGACAGTCCCCTGCCCCATCTGTTTATTTAGGAACAGACAAGCCCATAAGAATCCACTTCTTCCATATAACAACTCATCAGGGTGATTTCTCAACAACTTAATCTGTTTCATAAACAATCAATAAATACTCACCGACAACCAATTTGTTTTTTACAAAAATATGAAAAATAACACAAAATAGAGTAAAAAGGCCACCTCTCCTAATTGACTCAGATAGTAACTCTCTAATGCTTCATCATTAGCATGCTTTGCGGCTACAGCCCCAAGTGCACAAACACCAGCTCGCCCACATATAAATGTCACATCCCTAGATTATAAAACACATTCAACAACATTACCAGATGTCCAAACCGAATCCACCCCTCTTTAGTAGCTTCAAATTTGCGTTTTACACAAGTTATAATCAAAACCCAAAATCATATCCAATTGGCTCATACCATAAATTTAATCACAAAAACAAACTATACAGTGAAACAACATGACACCTTCACCAAGAAAGGGAGACTCTACCTTGAAGCCCGAGAAGCCGAATCACAAGCCTTAACAATCTCCAAACAGAGAAAGAGATCATTTTCATTACTAGTAACTTGATAGCTCTTATAAAGCAACAAAGCAGTGCCAAGATTTCCACTGTAAAGAGTAAAATCATGCACAACTTGCCCACCTAACCCCCATGTCTCCATCACTATCTGTAGAACACAAAAATCCCACTAAACACACACAGTGCCAACATTACCAAACAAAGCAAAAACAACCCGAGAAATGAAAACAAAAGAAAGAGAAGTTCTTGTTACTGTTTCTTTAAGATCCAAACCAGAACGTTGAAACTGCTTGGAAAGTGAAGTGTAGGGCATTGAGAGAAGCTTCATGAGAGAATCCTCATCGGTTACTTTATCTTCTTCTTGTATATCTTCTGTTACAAAGCTTGGCATTACGTTGGGAAAGAATCGATCAGCCATTGCTGCCTCTGGTTCTGAAGCGAGAATTTTTTTTTTTCTTTTTTCTCTGTTTTAGGTTGTCGTCAAAGGTTTAGAGCTTAGTAGCTGCTACCTGGTACTGAGCGTTGGAAATTGGCTAATGTAAACGTGGCAGATGCACCGTCTGCTTAAACTACTTTGTTAAATAGTGTAAATTGCATCATTGGCCCCTAAAGTCTTAGAGAATTGAAAGAATTGCTAATTTAGACTCGCTACTTTCAAAACTCCAAGAACAAGCTTTATCTTTTTTTTTTAGTACCGTATAACCTTGATAAATTAATAATTTTCATTAAATAATATATTTTTATAGTATCGACTTGAAACCAAGATGGTAAATTAATAATTTGGTGAATTTATAAAATATATTTAAAAAGAAAATATATAGATCCCATTTGATATATAAATTAATAATCTTATTTTATATATATATATATATATATATATATATATATATCCAAATTATATATCCATGATTTTATAACATCTTTGTAAAATTGATTTAAATTATACTTGCTTTTTATTGAAATTAATATTTCTTTAGATCTTATCACTAACTTTTCGTATTAAAAAAAACTGTACAAAGTGATTATTGCTTTAAATATTTTTTTTATTATTAACGTTGGTGCCTGAACTAATTTATAAGGGTGAGCAAAAAAATCAAAAAACCGAGAAAACTGAGAAAACAATAACTGAAAAAACCGAACCGGGAAAAAAAACCTGATTAAACCGATTAAAATTTTGAAAAAACCGACCGGTTCGGTATCGGTTTTAGGCTTATAAAACCGAACCGAACCTAAAACCGATACCGAACCGAAAAAAAACGAGCCAAACTGGAAAAACCGAGCCAAAATCGAAAAACCAAACAAAACCGGTTTGAACCGGTTTTTTCCCTTAAAAACCGAATCGAAACCGGCCGGTTCGAACCAGTTTAGGTTCGGTTTCAGTTTTTTTTTAAATCGGTTTGGTTATTTTTTTTTTATAAAAACTGAACCGAATCGAATTTGCTCACCCCTACTAATTTTACGCATCTCAACTAATCCTACGGGCTCTAAAATTAACAACCATGTAAGTCTCTAGTAGCCATTATATTAGTAATCACATGGCTCAAATCTAATATCATAAAAAAAATAAACTTTTTAATTCAAAATTATTTTTTACTGTACCACCTATTAAATGGTTGCTTTAAACATCTTTGCACGAGTCAAGCTAAAGAACATAACCAATGTATTTAACTACTTCTTTTTCATTTTCGACAACGTTCAATAATTTTCTCATTACTTAATAATTCTAAAGTTGTCTTTCTTTCTTTTCTATAAGAAGCTCAAAAGTTACTTAATATCTATATCATGATAGTTCAACACTTTAATTAAAATATAAAATTATTGAATGCTTTTATCATCTAAGTGTTCCTTTAAATGTTTTAGAGCCATATTATTCAAAAACTTAATTTTACAATGTTAAAAATAGTTTGTAATTATACTTCCTCGAACATCTGTTGTCGAAGCCGAGATTGCTATATTCATTACATCTATAACATTAATCTTCTCTGGATCAAGGATTCCAATTTCGTATGATCCTGATATGAATCTTTAATATGGTGTTCGGGTAGTAAGAAAAACAATTTAATTTTTTATTGATGGGCGTGGCAGCTTCTCCGTAACATTTTTTCTCCTGGGTTTTTGGAAACTCTTACAGCTTATCAAATCAGCTTCTTCATCTTCTTCTTTTTTTCTTTTCTGAAACAAATAGGCAAGAAAAGAGAAAAGGGGGGAGGTCATGTTGAAGAAGATGAAGATTTCTTATGTTTTTCTTGGGGGGTTCGGTCTGTGGTTTTCTCCTAATCAAGATTGATTTCCATTTGTTGTTAAGGTATTGTAATTCCTTTTGTTGTGATTGATTTTAAGGTTGATTAAAAAGGCACTTGATACTAGCATCTTCAGTTTGGAACTAAACACTTTCAAGCACAATCCACAAAGAAAAAAGATACCAGATGTCTCAAGATTTGCCTTCTATATGTAAGTTTAACTATAGCACTTTTGGGATCCCTGTTTGGATATGGTTCGTGCTTTTTTTAGGTTAATTTTTGTTACCTTTCAATTTTAATGTTTGCTTCTGAGGATTAGAGTTAGGTTTTTTTTTTTATGTGTTGTTCATCTCCTTTGCTTTATTGGTGTTGCATCCCTCACCTACCTCTTCTGTAATGGGATTTTCTCTTGGAAAATCTCAACCTCTTCAGCTGCTTGCTTGAACCATGTCAAAAAGATTTTTATTTGGCCCAACCTGATCAAACTCAAAATGTCAATTTGTGTTGGACTGTATATATTGAGAAAGCTTGGCCAATACAATAGTGACTGTTATTTCCTGACAGAAGTATAGATGAATTGTATGATTCGTTGTTATATGATTCATTGGCATAATGTGAAGGTGCATAATGATTTGAAGTAAGGAGGCGATAGAAAATGATATCACATTGATGGTGATTTGATTGTTTTTGGTTGAAAAATGAGCTTGTATATTTTATATATCTTAAGATATTTAAGAAGGGTATAGTAATTGTTTTTTAAAATATTTTTTAAAAAAACATTTATTTTTAATATTAACATATTAAAATCATATAAAAAACACATATTATTTTCATTCTTGGCATGGATTTTGTTACAAAATTTATGAGACACCAAATTCTTTGCCTAAACACCACGTTCATCAAACCCTTTTGATGCAATGTTTTTTTTTTTTTATGGAAGATCCAGCAAATCTCTTTGAAAACTAGAATGAAATGCTCACTTTATATATATATATATATATATATATATATATATATATATATTTCAAAAATATTCAAAATTCAAAATTATCTTTAGAGCACGAAAAGATAAACCTTCAAACTATAAAAGATCAAATTATTAGAAAAATAGCTAGATTAAAAGATTTGACAAGATGAGATGAAGGAAGAAAAAAAAAAAAGGTTATTGGTGCTTCAATTAATGACTTTCAATATTGTTATCCTCTAATTAGTATTAATAATACTTATTTTTATGGTAAGTGCTACGCTAAGATGTTGGTTGTAGTTGCTTATGATACGAATAATAGAATTTATCCATTATATTTTTTTTGATATAGAATAAAAGACAAACAAACCTAGTTTCATTTTCCGAGATATTCATGTAACCGATGCAATATGCCTCTGATATCTGAGAAAGAATTGATTGGTATACAATATGATTTTATATTTATTGAATACCAAAATAGTTTTATTGTGGATGATGACTACTAATTAGTTTTTAATATATGTATATAGATTAATTACTTGGTACGACAAGCTTAGAAAGCAACAATAATTATCTGTAAAGATGTCGATAAGATGGGATATAATGTGGCCAACATCACCCTCAATTTATGTTGTGACGGACTTCAAGAAGTTAGGGAGGTTCAATGTCTTGAAGCAACATTAATGGAAGATGAGATTGCTTATCGTGAAAGTGTTAAGGATGTTGGCTCGTCCATGATCATTCCAAGTCCATCAGTGTACTAGGATGATATTGGTTCTCCTCAAACCTACATGGATATTTCAAACCCGGCCTTGAATTGAATGAGCTGGGAGATTATTAGATATAATTATATGTTGTAATAATTATGAATAGATGTATTGTTAGTTTAATTTTTAATAAAATGTTATATTATCTTAATCATTAGTGTATATTTATTATTTATGATTTAATATATTACATGCTGCTTCTATAAATTGCATTTTAATAAAAAAAAAATTGGTTATTTTTTTATTGTACAAATTATTGTTTTTTTTTTTTTGAAAATTAAGAGCAAAATAGATTACTCCTAGATGTCTCTATTAAATGAGTCATAGATGACATATGGAAAAATGATCTTCCCAAGCAATGTTTTGAAACCCGGCCCGGCGGGTCGACCCGGGATCCGGCTAACCTGGGACTGGGCCAAGTTGAAGAAAAAAAGAAGAAAGGAAAAACCCGGTGTGACCCGGCGGGTTGACCTAGCAAGATCTGGCCGCAAACCCATTGGCTTTTGTTTTTTTTTCTTACCAACACGACGTCGTTTTAATTATTTTTTTTTTAAATGACCCAGCCGACCCAGTAACCCGATCAAAACTCAAAACTCAGGCCTTAAACCGGGCCGGGTCTTAAAACTATGTTCCCAAGCTAAGATATCTCAAGTTGCAACACCGCTTTTGCTGCCTCGTGCTCCTTCTGAGGACTACATCGTAGGTGGATAGAAGATACCACGGGGCATGATTGTGATGGTCAGTGTATGGGCTTTATATAGGGATCCAAAGTTGTGGGAAAAGGATGAGAGCTTCGAGCTACAAGGATCTAAAAATATACCAACTAGTGATGTTCGGATCTCTGCTATTGATATCGAATATCCAATTTGCATTGATATTAATATTGATGCATATTGCGACTCGGTGAGCTAATTAAGATTACTAGGGATAAAAATAAAATAAAATAAAAAAAACAAAAGTTGTCATCTGATAATCAGTGACCATAACTAATTTTTGAAGGTTCTAAATAATATATATATATATATATATAATTTTATTATTATATAAATAAATAAATAAATAAAAGTATCAACGAGATCAAATATCTGCGTCCCATCCCTCCTCTAATTTGAATCAATAAGGTTCCAGGTTCAAGGCATTTGCTTTAGATTTGTGATAATGTAAAAAGTTTTTTTAAAAAAATTATTCTAATATATTTGTATAATGTTAAAAATTATTTTAATATATTTTTAAATAAAAATCACTTTAAAAAACAACAACTATTTTACTTTGAATTACCCCATTAATAATCTCTTTGACCATCAATCTTGGTAAAAAGGCAAAAGAGAATTTTGAGGTGTATAACTGAACTCATCAGGTCTTGATTTTGTTTTTTAAATTTCATCAGTTCGAGAATCACTAGAAATTTATATAATCGTTAACTTCAAAGTCTTAAAAAATTAGTCGAAACGCGCTTAAACTGACCCGAATATCTATTATTAAAAAAAAAAAAAAAGCAAAGGAGTAGACTATTCTCTTGATTACGAGTGTTCGGTTAAGTTAGTATATTTTTTAAAAAATATCGCTTAAGTTGTGCACAAGTTCTACACTTAAAAAATTGGCAAGTTCTGCACAATCAATCAAAATAAGGTCTACACTTCCAAGATTAGCTCTTGGAAAGCGAAACTTGACAACTATTCTCTTGTCCCGACTTTGGAAATGAAAGATCGGAGTCTGGACGAAGTACCTTCCTAGCATCTAAGAGAACATCCATCTGCATCAATATGGACCGAATCAACACAGACCGAGTCCAGAAAAGACTTAAGACTAGCAAGTTGCATAGACTAAATACTTTTTTTCTGTTTTTTTCTTTTTCTTTTTCCAAACGAAAGCGATTTCATCCAATAAGACTTCGCTGGCATTGTCTGAAAATTCAGCATCAGTGGCTTCGACCTGGTCAGACAATAGCTAAAACTATAAAAGACAAAAAAACAATTTTTACATACTCTATTAACTCTACAGAGAAAAAACAAAAAAAAGACGCCCTTACAAGTCATAAAATCAGTTTCTCACATATTGTTAGGAGTGCTCGACACGTTTGTTTAGATAATTTACAAGTTATAGTTTGTTATTAGAACACTATCGTTAAGTGTTATATATTTGTTTTTTTTTAAATTATTTTTTATTTAAAAATATATTAAAATAATTTATTTTAAATTACTTTAAACATAACACATTAAAATAATTTAAAAATATTAAATAAAAAATTAATTTAATGAAAAGAGGATGAGAGCTTCGAGCTAGAGAGATCTAAAAAATATATCAACTAGTTAATTTCGAATCTTTGCTATTGATATCAAATATCCAATTTGCATTGATATTAATATTGATGTCTAGTGTGACACAGTGAGCTAATTAAGATTATTAAGGATAAAATTAAAAAAAAAGTTGTCGTCTGATAATTAGTAACCATAACTAATTTTTGAAAGGTTCTAAATAATATATATAACAATTTTTATTATTATATAAATAAATAAATAAATAAATAAAAGTATCTATGAGATCAAAATATTTTCATCCCATCCCTCCTCTAATTTGAATAAATAAAATTCACAGGTTCAAGATCAAATATATTCACAATATTGTTGTTCTAATTTGAATCAATAAGGTTCACAGGTTCAAGGCATTTGTATTAGATTTGTGATAATGTCAAAAAAAAAAAAGGAAAAAAAAAGTAAGATTCACGTTACTTAAGATTCCATTGACATGCAGTTTGGTCTATTTTAAATTAGAAGTCCAGCTGTCTGATATGTATAGCTGATTCAACAAACACTATATTTAATTTCTTTTGCCATGTCTAGCGTAGCAATATGGATTCTTTGCATGGATTTTGTTAGAAACTTTATGAAGCACCAAATTCTTTGCCTAAACACCACGGTCATCAAACCCTTTTGATGCAATGTTTTTTTTATGAAAGATCTAGCAAATCTCTTTTAAAACTATATATATTCAAAAAATATTCAAAATTATTTTTAGAACACGAGAAGATAAACCTTCAAGTTGTAAAAGATCAAAATATTAGAAAAATAACTAGATTGAAAGATTTGATAAAATGAGATGAAGGACAAAAAAAGAAGAAGAGGTTATTGGTGCTTCAATTGATGACTTTCAATACTGTTATCCTCTAATTAGTATTAATAATACTTATTTTTATGGTAAGTGCAAAGTTAAGAAGTTGGTTGCAGTTGTTTATGATATAAATAATGAAATTTATCCATTATATATATGTTTTTGATATAGAATAAGAGACAAACAAACCTAGTTGCATTTCTCGAGATATTCATGTAACTCGATGCAATATGTCTCTAATATCTAAGAAAGAATTGATTGGTATGCAATATGATTTTATATTTATTAAATACCAAAATAGTTTTATTGTGGATGATGACTAATAATTAGTTTTTAATATATGTATATAGATTAATTACTTGGTACGAAAAGCTTAGAAAGCAGTAATAATTATCTGTAAAGGTGTCATAAGATGAGATATAATGTGGCCAACATCCCCCTTAATTTATGTTGTGACGAACTTCAAGAGGTTGGGGAGGTTTAACGTCTTGAAAACAACATTAGCGGAAGATGAGATTGTTTATCGTGAAAGTGTTAAGGATGTTGGCCTATCCATGATCATTCCAAAACACTTTAAAAAATAACAATTATTTTACTTTTAAATTACCCCATTAATAATCTATTTGACCATCGATCTTGGTAAAAAGGCAAAAGAGAATTCTGAAGAGTGTAACTGAACCCATTAGGTCTTGATTTTGTTTTCTAGATGTCACTAGTTTGAGGATCATTAAAGGTTTATATGATTGTTAACTTTAAAGTCTTAAAAAATTAGTCGAGATGCGATTAAAATTGACCCGAATATCTATTATTAAAAAAAAATAAAGGCAAAGGAGAAGACTATTCTCTTGATTACGAGTGTTCGGGTAAGTTAGTAAATTTTAAAAACATATCGCATATGTTCTGCACAATCAATCAAAATAAGTTGTACTTTAAAAATTGGCAAAAGCGAGAGGGGATTAGATTTTTCTGTTTTCTTTTTTCCAAACGGAAGCGATTTCATCCAATAATAATTCGCTGAATTGTCTGAAAATTCAGCATCAGTGGCTTCTTCGACGACCTGGTCAGACAATAGCTAAAAATATAAAAGGCAGACTCGTATATAGGTAATTTAATTTACCCAAAACAGCTTTGGTAAAAGAAACACTAAACATTACCAGTAGATGTTTAATTGAGAAAAATTAGAGGTTACGGTTTATATTATCAATAACCCATTGAAAATGCTTAAGAATAAATACTAATAATTAGCCAATTTAATTACAGCTTCTCATCATCCTGATGGCATCCCAGTACAGATCCCTCTACTTCTCAAAATCCTTTTGTATGTTGTCACCTTTAAAAAGTTAATTTAATAAACACCTAGGTTATTTTCCTCTTTTCATTTTTATCTTCATTCACTGAGGTTACTATAAAAAATAAAAATAAAAATATTATTTTAATATATTTTTAAATAAAAAATATTTTAAAAAATAATTTTTACATAATATTAACACTACAGAGAAAAAACAAAAAGAAGACGCCCTTACATGTCACAAAATCAGTTTCTGACATATTGCTAGGAGTGCTCGACACGTTTGTTTAGATAGTTTACAAAGTTATAGTTTGTCATTAGAAAACTATCGTTTGACTTGATTTTAAATCTTATTTGAAAGTGTTATATATTTGTTTTTAAAATTATTTTCTATTTAAAAATATATTAAAATAATTTATTTTAGATTTCTTTAAACATAACACATTTAAAAAAATTTTAAAATATTAAATAAAAAATATTTTTTTAAAAAAATATTTTTAAAATATAAAAGCAAATATTTTTTTTTTATAATCGTGGGTGTCCGGACCAGCTTACACAAACCTCGACTAATCCTTCAAAGCCCTGAAGTTAACGATCATGCTAGCTGGAAACACTAATTAATCTTAATTTAATACCAATGAAATAGAAAATAATTGTCTTTTCTATATACTTTCTCTAGTTCTGTTACTATCATGTGCCTTACATAATATATCGGATCATATAGATATCCTTCCAACACAACTTAAGTTATTGAAAGGATCTCAGAGACCCATCAAAACATGAAAGTCAAGATCTTTTAAAAATTAAATTCTTATTTAAAGAGTACATAACCGCATGAATAAGCTTATACTAGCATGTTGGTTTGGGATTTTTGATATAATTTACAATCCCAACCATAATGCATGGAAGCTTAGAAAGTATAAAGCTGGTGGTTATTGAGATTTATAACTCTCAAATTAATAATTTTTAAATAATAAATTTAGGATTTGACGTTAAATTTTTAAAATTAAATAATATAAGATTTAAAATAGTAAAATCAGTGGATTTACTTGTTGCCTATGACATGTACCAATCACAAATTGCCGTCAGATTTGACTCAAAGTAAGGTACTGAATTTCTGGATTTACTAGGTGCCTCGGGCATGTGCCAATCACAAATGGTATTTGGAGAAGTTTATATATATATATATAATTTTTGTATAGCTGATTCAACAAACACAATATTTTCTTTTGCCATGTCTAGCGTAGGCTACGAAGCAATAAACATTGATGAAAACTCGATTCCGAGAGATCACATGGCAAATGCAATGATAGATAGTCAGTTGCATGAGTGTGTGAGGCAGGACAATACTGCGGCCTTTAAAAGCCTTGTCGAGCAACATTTAACAGAGAAGCTAGTGACACCCTGCGGTAATACACTTCTTCACGTAGCTGTAAGCTGTGGAAGTGACAATATTACATCTTATCTGGCTCCAACGTTTCCTTCTCTAATCACCATTCAAAACAGCCAGAAGGACACAATCCTTCATCTTGCTGCCAGAGAAGGAAAGGCCAGTGATGCAATTAAATCTCTTGCGGAATCGAATCCGAGCTTGATGAGGAAGACAAATACAAAGGGAAACACTCCTTTGCATGATGCAGTGATCACCGATAACAAAGAAGTTGCCATTTTCCTAGCTTCCAGAGATCCAGAAGTGGCCTATTACAGCAACAAGAATGGCAGGTCCCCTTTATACCTGGCTGTTGAGAATGGCAATAAGAACGGGATACTTGATGATCTCTTGGATTTGGGAGCTTCGATTCCTATAACAAGAGAAGATGGTGATGCCCTACCAAAACGAAAAATCCCCTGTTCATGCTGCCCTCGAGCAACGTAACATAGGTGATCACAATGTCTATACTCACTAGAAAATGATTTACATACAAACAATTGTTGCAAACCTATCATCTTTATATTCATTTGAAACATTTTCTTTTGATTTTCAGATCTATTGGAGAAAATTGCAAAAGCAAAGCCAGAGCTATTATGTCTCACTGACGAAGAGTTGGGAAATTCACTGCATTATGCATCATCCATATGTTTTCTGGAAGGAGTTCGATTCCTATTAAAGAAGTTTCTCAATGGTGCTTATAAACAAACAGAGAAGGCAACTATCCAATCCATGTTGCATGCAAAAATGAATCTGTTGATATAGTGAAGGAATTTCTTGATATTTTCCCATATCCTAAAGAATTCCTCAATGAAAAAGGGCAGAATATTCTTCATGTAGCGGTTGAAAAATGGACAGGGCAATGTGGTAAGGTACATACTCGAAAACGATCAGAAGATAGTAGAACCACTGCTAAATGAGATGGATGAGGATGGGAATACACCTTTGCATTTGGCAGCACGACATGGTCAATCCATGGCTGCATTTGTTCTTGTGCGTGACAAACGCGTTGAAAATTCAATTGTTAACAACGAAAATTGTACACCATATGATGTTGCGAAACAACAATCTCAAAAGGCTGTAGACCAATATGACAAAACAGATGACATGGTATGCTATATGATCATCATTTATCGAGGCTACAAAAGTACATATTTTAAGAGTATTATTTATTTAATATTTTGGTTTGTGGGCTTCCTCTTTGTTGCCAGCTTGCTAAGGAACGAGAGCAGTTTGATTCAAAGAACAGTATTCCTGCGGACGAGATCCAGGTATGAGAGTTCTGTTGAAAAACAATGTTGTTACACTTTAAACCGTTTGGTAACGTGGCTGCGGGTGAGGTTCACCCGCAGCCATACATAATTTTATTTGGTAACGTAAAAGATTCTGCTTTTTATTGGTAAGGCCCACGAAAAGTTAAAATAAAACCGAGGTTCAGGAGAAGCAACATTTTGCTGCTTCTCCTGATGGAAGAAAGTTGGAACAGTGGAGCATGGCTCCACTGTACAGTGCGAGTGCATCAGTTTAGTTTTTTTTTTTTTTAATTTAAAAAAACCAGAAAAAGTTGAGTTTAGGTTTTTTTTTTTTTCTGAAAAACCAGAAAAAATTAAATGATTTCACTCGTATTATTCATATGAACGTGAACAATATTTTTTTTTGTTTTTTTTAAATCATGAAAACTGTAGTTTTTGTCGAATGAATTTTGTACATAATAAAATTGTAAATTTTTGTTTTTTAAAAAATGAGTTTTAGTTGAAAAAACTAGTATTTAATATTATTTATAACACTACATAAATTAGAAGGATATAGCATGATGACGTAGCATTTGTGAAATTTGATCACAATTCCAATTATGTTCTTGCCCGTGTCTGACCTAATTAAAAAAAAATTCAATTTTTAATTGTGTTTTATTCAAAAAATTAGAAAGAGATCACTTGATGACGTAACAAAAAATTTAGTTTTTGTTGTTGCGTGTTTAAGAAACCATGAAAAATATAGTTATTGTTGGATAGATTTCGTATGTGATGACATTGCATGTAGTTTAATAAAATAATAAAAAAATATTTGATATCAATATTATTTATTTCATGATGTAATAATAGTAGTTAAATCTACAAATATTTAAATTAAAAGTATTTTTTAAATTATTTTATAACCTCAATTTAAAAAGTATTTTTTTAACAAAACACATTAAACTACTTTTTGTTCAACCTCAATTTCAACCACAGTTTTAACCAAATATATATTTTTTTCAAAACCAACCTCACTAAAAATACTTTTTATAAAACAACTTTTTTAAAATCATAATCACAACAGCAACTGCAATACCAAAACACACCCGACATGGATTCCATTTCACTAAAGGATATCATATTTTACATAATAAAGGATGATGTCATGAAAAAATGGAAACAGAGTATATAAACTTAACACTCTTAAAAGCTGACTGAAATTCAGGACTAAAGATATAATATAAAATCGTATCCTTAAACCTCAATTAGCTGTTAAAGCTTTTGAGTGGTTCTTTGATAGACTCAATCATCCTTTGTCAGAAGAGCTCATGTCATGTAATTTGTACAATTATCTGCTCTGCATTGCTTCATGATTTCTGTCTTCATTCCTCAGATCGAAGTTAATTCAGAAGATGTGAAGGATGGAAAGAAAGAATTCTACAACAGAAAAGTCCACCGCTTCGACTGGTTCTCAAGGAAAGGTACAAGCTTACATTGACTACACAAAATCGAGGTTAATTATCTCTTCTAAGCTCAAAGAAACTACTTTCCAAACATGGGCTGATCATCAGTTTCAGTGGCTTATATTGTTGGCTAGCCATAGCACAAAAGGAAAGAAGGAAAGAAAGAAAAAAGAGGTAGCTCTATTCATTAACTTAAAATTATGTTTTTTTACAGGACAAAGCAGTTGATTCAAAGCACTACAAGCTGCTTGATTATTATGGAACGGTAATATTACACATCTTCTTTCCTATATTTTTTCTAGTCATCCCTATTCTTTTGAACATCTACTTGAAGGCCGATTAATATATATTCTATACAATTATTTTCAAAATTCAGAAATTATTCCAGAATCGTGCTTGTTCTTAAAAAAAAAAAAAAAAAAAAAAAGGATTTCAAGGCCAACGCTTTTGCATGCGATTGAGGGAGTGCCAGAAACTCATTATTATGAAGTTTGTTTCCCCTTGCTATGCAGATGACAACATTATCTATCTTATACTTCCATGCCCGCCCTGAGAAATCCCTATATGAGCGTTTCACTAGGACTCAAGGCAAGCAGCCAAGGAAACAGGAAACAAGGATCAGGATACAGAATCTTCTTCTTGTGTAACCTTTGCGGGTGCTATACAGATGCCACAACAAAAGGATAAAAATAACAGCACTGCATTTTACACCAGTACTACTGCCTCCCGGGACAGCACTGAATTTAACAGCATTACTAACAGCACTGCCTTTGACAGCACTGTTTCATCTCTTTTGGATGGTTATTTGTGTCTTGATGTGTGGGCTTTAAATACCTCTGTGGTGGCAGCTATAATCCTTCTTTGGACAAACTTGAATGATGTCAAGTTTGCACCATTAGCACTTTGGTTTTCATCGTTAATGGTGGGTGGGTCTATTTACATGATGTGCTTGTCATTCTTTTTTGCTGTAACCATAACGTTATGGGGTGGATCCACTTATGGGCCGTTCGCAATCATCCTTATAGTGGTGGGGATCGCGTTTTTCGTTGCCCAAACATTGCTTTATATTCAATGGATTCTTCCACCATCCGTCAACCAAATTATGGAAGGATTTGGTCTCAATTTATGTCTACTACATCTCGTTTTTCGTGGCTTGTCTACATTTGGAGGTGGCTGACTGATAAACTTCCTGATCTCTGTAGAAAGAGATAGTAAACTATCCAGGTTGATCTTCATCAAGAGAAGTCAGGATTCTGAGGGATTGCCCTCTTTTAAAAGGTTATTTTTGGGATGAATAAAACATCTTGGAATATTGTGTGTGCCTAGCTATTGAAATAATAATTTGAACTTGTAATAACTTCTGAGTTTCCGGTTGAAATAATGAATTGAATTTGTTCTATCAATATGTTCTCTCATAGATAAATATATTTTAGGAGAAAAAGGTCAAGTTGAGTTCATTTTCTTTGATCAATAAGTTTATATTCTAATGGAATGGACATGATGTAGTGCTCGATAAAAATAACAATAATTTAAATCTTAATTATTTTTTGTTCCTAAACTAATATAAATCATGGAATTCAGAATCAATATTGAGATTTAGTGTATGACTAGCCTATGAATCCAAATCACTTTCTTTTAATTAGATTCTTCAACTTGTATTGTATACTACCATTTA